>NW_015113240.1:254414-294377 GCF_001443285.1 Poecilia latipinna | reverse complement strand
ATGAAAAAGTAAACATGAAGACCATGAAGATCATGTTGAAGCAGCCGCGATGTGATCCTCTGGGTTTAGCAGCTCTTGTTGCAGGTCCAGTCTGTTTAGCAGCAGGATCAGGTTCTGGATGTGACGACAGGGGAGGAGTCGAAAAACACGACGGCATCACTGAGTCTCAGTCAGAGAAGAAACAGGAAACACAAATGTGGGGATTGCAGGAACTTTTATTCTTTTCAGGGGGTTTTATTTTTATTAAAGTGGCTTTTTTATTATTATTATTATTTTTTAAAAAGCCGCAAACAGTTTTTTACATATTTGTTGAAACTGTTAGCTGCTCAGACCTGTCAAGATTTGGATTTGGAGTGGGCGTGGCTTGAACACGGGAATGATTGACAGAGCTAAGTCCCGCCTTCTGGTTCTGATTGGTTGTTTCGAGTTGGCACCAGGAACGGTGGTAGAAAGCGAAGGAGCTCGATTGTCTTTTCACAATTTGTCTCACACCATACTGTCACAACATAGTAACATTTTCAACAAATATGTTAAAAAAACAAGAAAAACATATTTCCTAAGTTACTCCAGCTTTAAGACATGAGCAAATATTCTTCCATCTTGTAGCCTACAAACACGAAGGTTTTGTCACATTATGTGTTAGTCAAGCTGTTTTACCCCCTTAATATCTCTAAATCCCAATCAAACCCATATCCGACACGTTTGGAGGAAGACGGTTGTAGTTGGGATTGTTAGATTCTTGTAGTGAGACCGCCACTCTACAGGTTTTTGTTCAGCTCAGTTTCTCATGTGATGTGACTCAGTTTCTGGTTTTGCCCGTAGCGCAGAAACACAAGCTGTCATCAGGTTTGGTTGGCCGAGAACATCTTTAGTGCTGAAATGTTGAAAGTCGCGCTTCTTTTCGGTTGCTGTTGAACACAATGAGCCTCGACGTTCCTTCAGACGTGTTTCGTACCAGAACATCTGCAAACATGAAGCACTTTAGTTGCACTGTCACCTGGGCCTTCACACAGACATTTGTGCTAACTTTATATTAAATAACATTTCCCAAATTTAGTCACAAAAAATGTTGCCACACTGAAATTATAGGTGAAATTATGTTTATCCAAGTAAATAATATATTAAGTTTATTAAGTTGTCATGTTAGGCAAATCAAGTAACTAATGTAAGTTGAACAAACTGAATTTGATTACATGTAACAAATTAACTCATGTTTTTTTAGGTTGGAGCTCTATTTTCTTTTTTTCTTTTTTCCAGACGTGTGGATTACCTGACGTCATAACACCCATGTTCATTCAGAAAGACACTGTGAGCCTAACAAAGATTTGAAAACAATATTTCAAAATATATTTTTAATATTTGTGTTGGTCTGACACTTTAAAACCAGCAGTGACTGATAGAAATGGTTCTTGAGTTCCCCCTAGTGGCTGGATTTGTGATTTACATTGACCCGTCTGTGTCCGTTGACATTTTATTGTGTGTGTGTGTGTGTGTGTGTGCGTGCGTGCGTGCGTGCGTGCGTGCGTGTGTGTGTGTGTGTACTTTTTGCATAACTGCGGCTGTGTTTATGAAAACACAATAAGTTGAATAGAGCGATCTTTGTTCTTACTGCATTTTTTTTATTTCCACTCAAAATGGGGGATTTTTGAACACACAACATTTTTACGTGTTATATTATTACAACGTGTTAAAGTATCTTAAAAATGTGACTCTAAGTTGTTTCTAAAAGGTAAAGAAATCTTTTTGTATTGTCATATGATAACAAAACCTTTTTTATAACAATGCACAGAAATATGAACAAATATATTTTTGCATTACTGGGATGGAAATAAAATGAATTTTTAGCATTTTTTAATAGAATAGAGACTTTTTCTGCTTTATAGGTCAGACATTTTAAGTAAAACATGAATATTTGCCATAGGCAGCGAGTACTGACGTTCATAATGGGATTCCTAATTATTAATATTTGCAACTTTTTGAAGTTGACATTTGGTGGTTGTAACATAACAGAAGATGTTTCACCCAGTGAACCTCAACATGAAGAAAAAACAACCAGGAAGTCAGTGTAATAATGATTAAATATAGTTCATTATATTACAGAACTTTAAAGTTACAGAGTCTAACAAAATATATGGTACTAATGAAACATTATTTAACATTATTTTAAACATCTGTGTGTCTTACAGAATAATGTGGTTACAAGTACTGTTTAAATCAGATCCTTCCACTAAGAGTAATAATAAAAAAAAAAAAACATCTAAAATGTTTTTAAAATGTTCTTTTAAGGATCATGATTATTTCAGATGGCATTCGTCTGGAGCTGTACATTTCTTTTTCCGAGATTTTAATCAAAAGAATAAATTAAATTTGAGGTGTGGTGTAGCTAACACACAAAATATAAATTTTAAGAATTGTTTCTTTATTATTAGGTTGGCAGGCTGAAACAGTTTCTTCTGGGGAAGGAACAATCTGCTGCTGCTCAGGCGAAAGTGTTGAATCTGCTGCTGTTGTGCAGCGGGATTCCCTCCGCTCCTCTGAACTCCTCCGCAATGTCGTCGAATGTGCGACCTTTGGTCTCCGGGAGGCGGAGCCACGTGACGGCGAAGGCGAGCAGAGCCACGGCTGTGAAAATCAAGTAGACGTAGGCCCCGCAGATTTTCTGTAAGAGATTTGGAGGGATAAAAATAAAAAAAAGAGAGAGAAACAAAACTACCATATTTATTGCTTTCCATGTTACACTTAAAAAAAACCTGATGGGTCTCTCGTGATTTAAACTTGATGCTATAAAACCAAAAAGGCCGTAAAAACGGATCTCTGTTGGCTTACGCTTTCCCTCCACAGCTGATAATTCAATCACTCGGTCAATGATCTCAGCCTCGCTTCGAGCTTTTAGAGAGAGATTTATGTGTCTTAAACAACAACTGTACATAATTTATTTCCATTTTACGTCGAGTACGCATGTCTGGCTTAAAGCAGGCTGGGGATTTTTACGATCTGTGTTTAAAAGCAACGTCTCCGAGGCGCTAGGCGACCAACAAAAACAAGACGTTCGCCTCCCTCAAAGCTTCCTCAGAAGTCCGACCGCGTAAACTCACCAGCAGCGGAGGGAAGAGGAGGGCGAGGACGAACTTCCCTCCCCAGTTGACCATGCTGGTGAGCGCCATGGCGATGGGTCTCCCGGGCTGGTCGAACAGTTCGGCGGCGATGAACCAGGAGATGGGGCCGGGGCCCAGCTCGTAGGCCGAGACCACGCAGAACACCAGCAGGACCTGCAGGCTCTGCAGTTCTGGGACCAGGTGCTGCAGAGAGGGAGCAAAAGTCACACTTACGCGTCATTGTGGCGTTTTGTCCCAAGGTCAAGGAAAGTTTGATTAGTCACAGAGATAAGGACATTGACGTCCATCAGGACAATCTGAGGTTCTAGTTGTAACAATGACATCAACGGATGTCAAACCAGGACTGCAACTCAGCGTCGTTGTTGATGATAAATCCAGAACGCAGCAAATGTTTTTCCAGGCTAGCTGGTCGGCCTTAAATGACCCAGACTACTTTCATTATTTGGAAAGCAGTTGGTTCCCAGACTAAAGCTAACGGCTAGTTCAGAAAGGCCTATTTGTCAAAGTCTGTTGATTTAATCGGCTAACCAAGATCTGTCCTTAAACAACTCTAGACCCAAAGACTGATTGAAGTAAAATTATAGCCATACGAATATATCTATTGACGTCCAGTGTTTGGAAAGAAAGGATAAAAAAAAGAAGAAACAAAAAAACATAAGTTTTTCGCTGCTTGCTTTTAAAGACACATTTCCAGCGAGCATGAAAGCGACCAAACTATGACGGACTTACCAGAACAGAGTCGACTATGGTCATAAGGAAATTACAAACTCCTATGGAGAGGAAACCAATCAGCAGCAGCTTCCTCCTCCCGGCCCGCTCCATGAAGAAGAACTGGGGGTAAATAATGAGACGGAGGAAAAAACTGGGCAATGAATTTGGTTTGCATCAAAATGTCCATGAAAATTTGGTTGGCTCAGATCTCACATTAGTTCTGAGAATTTATTATTAGTTTTACAAAACAAGATTCTATTTGTGTATTGAGGGATATGTTTGTAAAGATGAAAAACAATTAGTGTATTAGTATGGACTGTATGTTATTAAATGTGTAAACACCACCACCACACCGAATGAGCTCTGCTGTACAGCATCGTTTGGCTTGGCCTCCACCCACTAGTTTGCTCTGCAGTGTAGAAATGACCTTATAATGTTGTCCTCACTCAAATCTACACCCGTTTTTCATCACCGATCCCAGTGTGCATACATTAGATTCCTGATTTCTAAATAAAAAGCAGCAATAACCTGACCACCGGATTGTCAGAACGACATTTCCTGGAAGCAACACGTCGGCTTTATCCCAACCTCTGATGCAGCTGCTGTGTTTCCTGCTGTCCCATGAGTAAATTGGAGATGATTTGTACTCACTGCAACCAAAGTGAAGGTGACATTGACAACTCCCACACCTAGAGTCAGATATTTGGCCTCATTGAACTTGGCCTGGAACATTTTAGTGGAGTAGTTGATAATCTGGAATAAAAGAGCAGAGTAACTGGGAAATGTGTTTCTTTAAGATGGGCTAATGAAATGATGAATTGCCTTGTTTATTTGCAAATCTGGTAAAAGTAACGTCTTTAAGTGTTTAGGAAGGGTTTTTTTTGCCTACTGCATTGAATCCAGAAAGCTGGCTGCCTAAGTTGACGAGGAGAACGATGAGGATCGGCTGCCTGTAACTTCGTTTCCGGAGGAAATCCTGGACGGTGACGCGGGTCAGGGTGTGTGCAGCCTCGTCCTTCATCTCCTCCAGCTCACTGGACACTTTGTCGGCATGGCCTCGCAGTCTCAGCAGGGCTGCAGGATGAAAACAACAACGAAGTGCTTTCATAGAGCTGGCGGAATTTGTCTGTTTTAGATGCGTTTTGTTTCTCGATGGCTAAAGTTTGTCCTGTCAACACCACCTAGTTGCCTATCAGCACTTTTTAAGCCGTATGCGTTCACGTATTAGGACATACAAACGATTCTTTCTAGGTGCTAAAATTGGATAAATGCAACCCAAACAGCTAAACATCTCATCGTCATCCTCTAATATGACTCCATTAAAAATATTCTTGGCTCGCTTGTAGAGGCGGTGAGAGGAATAGCTAAACCACCAGATGACTGGGTTGCTTGTAAATCCACTTTGGGTCGCAACCAAATTACGTTTTTCATCTTTCACCTTTTCATAGAGTTGCTTCATTTTGTCCATGTTTGTGGCCATCCATTTTCACACCCAATTTTAGTTTAATTAAAACTGGAATATTATGGGTTATTAGTAACTAAGATGTTCTCAGGCAAACTGCTGTAGATCCTTATTTGTTCTGCCTTTTTCTAACAGTGTTGTGGTGACTGACTAATAGCTGTTGGGTCTGAAACGTTTCTTCACAGTTTGAGATCATCTTGAACTTGCATTGAGTTGTGCTGTAAACCTGATTAAATTGTTCCCAGAGTTGAATGATGAACCCCGAAATGTTTTGAAATGGTTCAAGATCAATGACCAGCAACACTGGCTACTGGCTGTTTTGAAATTGTACTTCCTTCAAATCAGTAATTTATATAAATTTCCTTCCAACGCAGGAATCAAATTGAGATCATGATTTTACTACATCTATTCCAAAACAGTGACTTTATTGACCTTGTGCGAAATTTGGCGACTTTGTACTGTTGGTTGACCAAAATGTTCAGTTTGTCAAACAAAATACTGAATCGTGAAAGGTGTTTAAACTCTTTTTTTGTGACGGTTGCAGATTCTGGGTTGACTTCATCTCCTGTGATTTCCTAATTGAGGCTATTGAAGTAGAAACCCACCGGTTTCTGCTTTCCTCTCCTCTCCCTGGTTCATCAAGAGGTAGCGAGGGCTTTCTGGGCAGAAAGGCAGAACCAGATACTGTGTCAGGGCCGGGATGAGAGACAGGGACAGCATCATCGCCCAGTTACTCTTCGTGCCCAGCGTTGTTTCCAGACCAGCCACCTGTAGCAAACGGTAAATACTTTGTAAGACGTTCACAAACGAGTTAAACTATCCAAACCAAAGATCACCGGCACCGTCCTTACCATCCCTATCAGGATGCCAGAGGCTAATGACACTTGGTTGAGTGTGGCAAAGGCTCCTCTCAGGTTGGTAGGGGACACTTCCTGGATGTAGAGTTGGTTTAGACTCATCACAAGACCGCAGAACAGGCCAAACACCAGCCGTCCCAGAATGAGAACCTCGAACGACCCGCTGGCTTTCGAGGCAAACATAATGCACGCCGCTGCCACTGACAGACAGTTGGCGATCAGGATGGAGTTTCGTCTTCACAGGGAGGGCAAAAACAAACGCTCGTCAGTAGATCGTAGAAGCTCTGCTGTGTGTTTCCGTTTCACTTGTTTTCTTGACTCTCACCTGCCGTATGAATCCGCCAGGTGTTTAACCCCCAGAGAGCCCAGCAACGCTCCAAAGTCCTTGATGCTGACGGACAGCGACCACAACAGCGTCAGGCTGTGATCCGACATCGACTGGTTGTGTCTGGCTCTCCATGTGCTGTTGAAGAACTCTTCAATGATCTGAAGACCAGCGATAAAAGGAAAAGGCAGGAGAACTTGGACCATGTAACCCAATGCCGATGTGCGAATGAATCACGAGAAGTGCTGCAGTTGAACGTCCCATATGAAGACAGCTTGTGGTGTTGGTGTACGTTCAGCAGCGTTAAACTGCTGACGGTGGGAAACACCTTCAGGACCTGAGCCACTGAGGTTTAGGCAGCTGCTAACTTCACAAGGCTGTGTGATATTTGTTTGACAGTCTGCCTGCTGTCTGGCTCTTCTGAAGTATCCCAAGACTTGGCTGACCATTTGGGTCGCTTTTGGACTCATCATTTTTTTCATGGAATGGCATTTAATTTGTTGTCTACTTAATTTATACCACATTTTGTAATTATAAAGGGACAGAAGACAAAGAAAAACAGGACATAGAGATGTAGCAAATCTGTATCATGACTATGTTCACTATTTGACAATGTAGAGAGATTGTTGGCTCGTCTATGTGGCACACCTTAAAGACATTACATTCTCGCCCTTGTTCTGTGCTTCTCATGGTTTTCTTTATAAACAGGCTTTTATCTAGTAGGGATTAAACAATTATGACTTGGTAAAGTAGACACCTGGGATGTGCAGCGGGTTACGCTACAAAAACACAAAATCGTAAGTATTTTGGTTCTAGTACAAATATCTTAGTACATTTGAAATAAGACAAAACTAACTTATAGATAACTTTTCAGCAAAAAATAGGAGATTGTTGTTCCTTTGATTGTCAGATTAATTGGAAAAAACATAAGTATTATAAGTGAAAGTGGCAGAAAATGTAAATTGAACTTGACATCGTAAAATTTCAATCCATTGTGAAACATTTAAATAATGTGTTGTACAATTTGAAATCATGACAAAAACTTGATTTCATTATAAAAAATGTATTTTTTCTTTCTGGTTCTGCAGTTATCGCTCACCCCTGGTTTCACTTGTGACCATTTAGTGAAATACTTGGATGCTAATGGACAGATGCATATCATCTGGCCGTCCTCTTACCCTGGCTGGAGCGTTGACGTTGCCAGTGTGGTAGCCGATCTGCAGGGGGCCGAGCACGGCTCCCAGGACGGAGACCAGGAGTGTTGCTGTAAGATGGCTCTGAAACAACAAGCCGAGCATTTTCCCAAATGTTTCACCTCAGCTTCTTTAAAAATGTGACAAGAAAATAATGAAACAACTGCAGCTTGTTACTGCTCAGAACCAATATTTCTCATTCATATGGCATTCAGAAGTGAATTTTTGTGTTGATTTGTATATAAAAAAAAAAGGAATACCACAACTTAACCTCTTTGGATGCCATCTGTTGGGGTAAGACAGAATATCTTTCCTGGATAGCAGGCGCATTTATTGTCTAGTTTTCTGAAAGTAAATGAACACAAAAGATTAGCATCTGAGTTTAGCTATAATTTCTTCTTCTTTGGAAAAACACATACTTTCTTGTAATCCTGGAATTATCATGAACATTTTAAAAGAAGAAGAAATGTGACGTGTGGTTATCAAAATGTTTTGGTGAGTTTCACACAGAATCACTTGTCAGACTAAATAAGTAGTGAAATGTCCGTGTGGCCTGATTTACATGAGCAAAACTGAAAGAGAAGAAACAATCAGCAATATTTGTAATAAACACGAGAAATCTAAAAGTTACTTATTTTCTGACTGAGACATTTTCAGATTTGTGCGTCTGGTACAGAAAGACTTGCTGTCATTGCAGTGAAAGGTGATTCTACAAAGCATCGATTCAGAAGTGTGTGTGTAGAACCACTCAAATAAATGGAAAAAAATTCAAATAAAACCTCAAATACAGTATATATGCTTTATGTAAGATTATCAGGCAAAGTCATGACAAAATATACCGAAACAACAAGTTTCAAGATGAAAACAAATTTAATGCATTAGAGCAGACGCAACAACAACAAAAAATCCTGCATTTTTGTGCTTTGAAATGATGTCATCGATGTTACTTTTCATATATGAAAACAAATTGTCTTTGTGACAAGAATCACAAGGAAAAAGTTTTAAAAAACGAGAATTGTTTTTAAGCTTTTGCAAAGTTCAAGTACAAGAAGTCAAAAAAAACAAAACAGACTTTTTTATTGCATTAAAACTCAATCCAATAAAAAACAGCTGTTTCTGTTTTTAACCTGGATTTAGTGACTAAATCCCCTGATGTGTTTCAGTGTTTCGGTATGTTACACACTCTGCCTTTGAGCTGCATCAAAATACAAAAATACAACTCACTGAACGCTAATCATAAAAACAGTGACAGATGTATTTCAATCATCTTAAACCAACTTACCAGAGCAGGGGACTGAAAAATCTCTTGTTTTTATCCTGTGGCGTTAATTTATCTGAATCTCTTTAGCACCAAATGCTTGTTTCAGTTAAAATGAGATGAGTTCATAACTCATAGCTGCTTCATAACTGCACTGATCCCTTCTTTTCCCCCTGCGTTTCTGAAATGACAGTGCATTATTCAGGACACACACACGTATATTTAGGACCCGCAGGTTTCCCGCTTACACAGTCACACCCAGCCGATGCATTTGGAGCGGACCTGGTAAAACGGTTCCAGTGGGCCTCCTCCGCTCTCCAGCTGACAGAGGATCCGTCTGTACGAATCAAAGCCGGCGGCTGCATTTGGGACGAGGGAAAAAACAAACTGTTCTGAGGTCAGAGCTGAAAATGAACTTGGAGCACAGAGGAGGCATTTTAGAAGGGGGGAAAAACACTGACATTAGAGTAAGGTGTGTGTGTGTGTGTGTGTGTGTGTGTGTGTGTGTGTGTGTGTGTGTGTGTGTGTGTGTGTGTGTGTGTGTGAATTCTTAGAGCACTTCATGGCTCCACAGGATCGTTTCTCTTTCTAAGAATATTGAATGTTGAGGGTTTGATTCAGTTGAAAACAGACTTCACACTCCTACATGGGGATAGTGATCCAGAGACTGACAAATGTGAAAATTAGCATATTCTTGTAACCCTAATAGGTGTCAGTCAAGCACATTGGACAGGGTTGAAGCGCTGAGCTGCAACTTTGTGGTTGTTTTAGCAAATATACTTCTGCAAACTTTTAAAATCTCGCGGTCTTAAAAGACAGGGCTCCATTGTAGTCCGAGAGCTTTTTACCCTGAGCGAGATCCGGTGGGGCTGCACTGACTCCACGTGCGCTTGAGGTCTCTTTTTCTTTCACATACTTTCGGCAACTGATGGCCGCAGTAGAGCCTTTCTGACAACATGAAGTAGACTGGAACGGTGAAGTGTTTGAGTTAGTATATGAAGTCTTTTGTGAGCTTTACATCATGTCATGATGTTATCTCCTCATCAAAACCATACCTGGAGAGTTGCCTCATTTATTTTATGCATGTTTGAGAAATCCTTTAATCTTCCATGGCAACCATTTTGCTGTGCAAAACGCCTGGGTGGGACTAGCTCCGCCTTTCAGGAAAAAGCTCCTCCTCTGAGCTGCAGCTTCCATCTCACAGAGCACAGCTACTCCACAATTCCTCCACTTGACTCCTTCAGACTAGCCAGCAGCAATTAGCAAACACCTTCTGGAACTGAGCATCTGCTGAGTTCATTATAGGAGCTACTTCTCAGAGAAACTCTGGTAAAAACGTTGTTAAAGGCTTAATTGAAGGAGCCATGTTGTGATGACTTCCTGAAAGCGGAGTTTCAGAAAGAGCAGCAGTTTTTAAAGACACAGAGACCCAATTTTAATGCGTTAAATTGCGAAGTAAAATTACTTTTCACTCACATTTGATATATGCAGCATTCTTATAATAAGTGGAGCAAACATAGTTAGTTGATTGTGCTGTTAAACGGCACCGTGTGGCTGGAAGTCAGTGAAAATTACAGACTCCCTATTTATTTTTCTGGTTTAGATGTGAACAACATGTTTTCTTGGCGTTGATATATTTCATACATGTTTTCGTGAATGGATCTTCTCATATTCTTGAAACTTAGACACTTTAAGTCTCATTTAGGAGAGTGAAGGACGTGACGTCATTAACCATTTCTGACTTTATTCAAATTCAGCGAAGACATGAGTAGCTTTAAGAGGTGAACCACACAGTTCTAAAACATCAGTATTATAATGTTATGACTAGAGGGAATACAGTTCAGAACTGACAGGAAAATTTGTTTTGCCTTTTGAAATTCTTTCACTTTGAACAAACTTTTTTACATGCGAGTTCAGCACAGCAATCCGCGTTTGGCACAAAACCGGCAAAAGAACAAAAGAGACGATGTACATATACACACCGTTTGAGTTTCACATGACAAAAAGAAAGAGGGAAAAGAGGAAGAGTAGTTTGCTTTAGGAGGTTTAATGCACCATCCACCTGCAGGCTCTGATCCTGCAGCTGAGTTCTTAATCAGGGTGTGGATACGCCTGTCTGGAATGTGACCCTTCGAGCCCCCTGACCCCCTGTGACCCCCACCGTGCTCCGACAGCTGGGCAGGTGCTGCCGCCGGGGGGGGTGGGTGTGGGGCACAGAGGGCACCAGACACAAATGGTGAGCAGTGCATAGCTAGCACGCCCCCCTCATACTCCCACCTCAGTACAGGCTAATGGCTCTCTTCAAATTACCTGTAATGGGGTTCCTGATCTGTTCCTAAGTGCTTCAATGCACCCTAAAAAAAAAAAAAAACTCAGGAAATTATGAAGCAATTTTGCTCATCACCACAAGAACATCTGGAGAGTCGGTGAACGTTGCGTTTAATTAAAACTAAATTCTAAACAGATGAGCTGAAACGCGCTTCTAGCGGCCTGGTGTAACATAAAACCTTGTGTTTTTATACACGCCGTTTGCCAAGTTATTTTTATAGTTTCCATGTCATTTTTTTTTCTTTTTTAAATTCCCAATTAGGTTATTGAGGCTTGTCTGGTCACGCGTTACTTGCTAAAGTATTCATGAGTCATTTTGCAGCTTTACAGCCTAACATTTGTATGGCGCATTACTGTGAAGTGAATGTTTTTTTTCTTCTTCTTTTTTTATCTTTACTAAAGAAAAACTGGAAAGTGTGGCACGCTTCACTATTCAGCTCCTTTAACTTCAGATTTTTGTTCAATTTGGTTTTTATTTCAATACCAGTCATTTAGAGTATATTCTAACCTGTTTTATACATCTAAAGAGTTGGGGTTTTTCTTTCTTGGTAGTGACAAACATGATCTTAACATTTTATATGCATTAGCACTTAAAGAAACGGCTAATTTGCAACAACCGTCCCCAGACGTCACAATGGTCGATGTCTGAGGTTTTTTGACTGGTTTTTCGGTTTTCCTCTAGAATTTCTGTGGATTTAACTCAATTTGTTTGAGCATCAACTCTGATCAGTTTCCTTGTCCCTGCTGATGAAAAACACGCCCCCTACATGATGCTGCCTCCACCGTGTTTCACTGTGGATATGCAGCAATACGGGTGATGTTTTGCTTTCCATCATGTACAGCCTGTCGTAAGTAGATCAAAAATGTTGTTTTGGTCTCGCTGGATCACCGTTGTCTTGTCAACAGAGTCTCTTTTTGGCAGCGTTTCTTGCCAACGCTCTCCTGCAGTTGTTAAATACTTTTACGTTTTAAGGATTGAAAAGTTGTCAAAGCTTAAAATATTGTTTTGTAACCTTACGCTGCTTTAAAAAAAACTTCTTCATCCCAGTTCACACTCATCAGGTTTGTATTTGTCATGAGAACTTGAAGACTGTTTGCCAGTTTTTTCCACTTCAGAATCCAGCACTACTTAGTGCAGGTCTGTTACATAATATCTCATTAAACTACATTAAAGTTTGTGGTGGCAAAGTGAAAAGTTTCTCAGGTTACTGCAAGTAGAACAAATAACATACAGCAAAATCTGCCACAATAAGCAATTAAACACATGATAGAGTAAACTGAGCTTGATCATTTCTACTCTCATGATTCATATTATGCAATTTTGTTCATTATAATCCATTTTATTTTTTGGTTTTATTTGTTTGTTTGTTTTTATTTCCGTTTAATTTCTTGTTTTTGGTTCTTCAGATATTCAAATTATCTCCCAGTTCTAGTGTTAAGTGTTCTTTACAAAATTCAGTTTATTGGTGTACTGGCATCATTTTGCTGTTATCAGTATAATAAACCATTTATGACCTGAGAATGGTCTCTTAGCGACAATAATATCATTTGTCAAAAATAATTAATTGGACAATTTATCATCCAATTTATCATTTGTTATTGTGACAAATACAACTATGTGTACACGGTGTGTTTGATGTTTGCTGCTGTTGTTTTAGCAAACAGGTTGTTGCTCCAAAACCTGCTGATTTGACACGGGCAGCGTGTGTGTGAACCGTCATGCTGCACCTGCACTGCCAATACATCACTGTCTGCGCTCCAAATTCACCAGTCAGCTCCGAAGGCCCTCCGCAACCTGCCTACCCTCAACCCAAACGGTAACGAATAAGAACACACACCCCCAGCCCGACACACACGCACACACAGATCCTAAAGCAGCTGCGTCATTATAAAACTCTTTTGAACTTCACACTAGAAGTCAAATGCCACATGTGTTAGAGCAAGACAGATGTACTGCAGCTGCTTCCTGGCTCTGGTTTCATCTACGATCCCTCCACCCACACACACACACACACCCACACACACTGGCCCTCTTCAGCAACCTCAGCTCCATCACGCACAGACAACATCCGCACCTTTGAAGTCTCATCACTAAATCAGATGAACAAACAATCCGGTCAAAAAGGGCAAAAAAAACAACTTAGTTTTTTGCAATTTATTAGTTTAAAGAAGCTTAGAAGAGGGGATTTCTATGTTTACCATCATATATTGCACCATTTAATTAATACTAAATCATAAGAGTCTGGGTTATTCATTCATGTATTTTTTATATACATATACGGATGATGTGTGAAATTTTTTGAGCATTTCTTTTACTTCAGTAGAACTGTCAGCCTCGGAGCAGCTGGCCATTTTACATTATTTCTTATAAATATGATGTAAATACAAAAGGTTTTATGATAAATATAAAGCACTATTTTAGCCAAAGTTACTATTTCTTGAATGGCCTTTAAAAATCTTTCGTTTCAGTGCTCCCCAATGTTTTAGTTTTTTTTTTTTTGTTTTTTTTTTCCATGAGGTTTTCTAAAAATATTTCTGCGTGATTTCTTAAAAATGTTTGACAAAAAAAAATCACAAAAAAGGAATTTAGTGCTATACGCTACACAAATGAATTTTGGGGAACATATTAGTCAAGAAATGTATTGAAATTTTAATCAAGCAGATTAGTGTGTAAATTAAATATTCAGTAATGGTTAAATTCCAGCTTTATTTTGAGTAGGTATATTTTCATACATTAGACTTTTGGATGTTTACCATAATTTGATGTGTATTACATTAAGACATACGGTTTTGACTTCACCCAAGAAGCAAATTGCCAGTTTTACTGTTTTGTTTTATGAATGCAGTTACCCATCTTCACCATGTGGGGGCAGTGTAAAACTCCTTCTCTCCACTGTTAGAATCTCTCTCGACTAGTCGGATTAAACAGATGTTATGAACTTTGTATTATTACTGTTTTTGTTATAAGTTAAGAATGCCACACCTGTTCAGATGTTTGTTTACTAAATTTAAGGCCAAAAAAATATATTTTTTTTCTTCGTAAAAGCATATTCAGGAAAGAAACAAAGCTCTTGAAATGAGTTTTATATGTTCCTGCCTAATGACAGGATTCACTTTATAAGATCATTTTGTTCTTTTTCTTTATTATTATAATTTTTTTGCTACATTATTATGATGAATAGAACATATTATTTTTGAGCCACATAATTTACTTTATAAAGAATTGCCTTGGGTTGGAGTCAGGTCTCATTCTTCAAATTTTAGTTAAAAAAATAAAAAACTTTGAAACACTGTTGGAGTCAGAGTGACAGCCAGCTGCAGCACCCCCCTCTACACACACACACACACATCCCATCGCCATCTGTGCTGATTGTCAGCCTGTTGGCTCGTTTTTAAGATGTTTCCGAACAATCTGCAGCTCGCCTGCGTCTGGAAGCACTTCGGCAGACACACAAAAGCTTTGTGTTTCTAACCTGGATGGGAAGGGAGAAAAAAAAAAAAAAGTTAAGTTCACTCAGGAGGAGAAACTGCACAGGACTCGAGGAAGGATGGGATTATTCTCTGGTTCTTGGCACAAATGTTCAGTTCAAGTTAGAAAAGAAATAACCGGACTTTCTGATTGTAAGCACCAGATGCTGTTACATTCCTGCTGGTGTTCAGTGATGAAGGCAGACACAAAATGAAGCAGAGCACGGATAAAAAAAAAAATCCAAAATAAACAGCCCAGTCTACGGATTTAAGCATGAATGAGTTACTCAACAAGTCAAAATGTTTGACACTTGGTAAACAGAGAAGAAGAAGAACAGGGGATGTGTTTTACAAGAAGCTACGCTGACAGTGAAGTACATTTAAAATCATGCCACTGTAGTGGAATTTAGTAAAACCGTCAAACAAAAAGGTTATTGTACATATTTACAACAAAAAGCATTTCGTGTCCATGAGCCGCTGCAGATATTTGTGGTGGGGGGGGGAGAAAAAAAACAAACAAAAAATATCCAAACACACACACATGAGCGTCCAGACTCCAGCAGCGAAAGCGCGTTTCTCCTACTTTGAAACCCAATTGTTCCCAAATGTGGGGAGGAATTTTTATGCTTCACATTCCTACAAGATTTAATATTTCTTCCCTCGCTGCTCCGTTGTTTTTTGGCTTTGTGTTTTTGCATCTAGAGCGGGATCAGATGAAGTGGGGCGAGTTTGAGGTGGATGTTGTCAATTGTTCCAGGGATGAACGCCGACATGAGGCATCGGAGGAACAAACGGTAACGGCATCGATGCTCAGAAAACACGTTTGTTTTATGAAATTGAAATTTGTGCCACATTTTGTTTAAATTTTTCTTGATTTTTTGTTTTGTTTTTTTATTTTTTTCTGTTTAAAACCAGAATCTTCATACGTCAAGACTCCAGCTAATTAACCAAAGCAACAGCAAACAATAAACTGAAATCTTTGTTCTCCCTCATTAACTCATTTTTAAAAGTCGTTTTGATATTTAGCTCTGCAGATGACTGTTAGTCCACCATCATGCTACCTGATAAAGCTAAGGCTATTTTCCTACACAATACTGTCCCTATTGGTCATTTTTGGAAGTTACAATTGCATGCAAGTGAATTGAAATGAATCATATAATTTCACTTTACATCCACTAATTTCAGGCTTCTCAAAGTATTGACTCAAGGTTAAGTGGAAGTAAAAAAAAATAATACATGGTTTTCAAATGTTTTACAGGTAAAAATCTGTAAACATTTGTTTAAAATCTGTAAAGCACAGGTGGTGTGCTTTTTTGTATCCAGCCCCTTTGCTCCAATACTCTCAAATAAAAATCCAGCGCATTTGACTGAGTTTAGAAGTCGCCTGCTTAGTGAATAAAGTGTTTCTGCGCACAATTTATGAATCCAGTTGAAGACCTCAGAGGTTTGCAGCATCTTGCTGTGGCGGCAGCATCATGCTGTGGGGATCTGGGAAGCTGGTCAAATTGACGGAGCTACTTTACATCTAGCCAGTAGGCTCATCTTCCAACAGGGCAACACGAAACAAACAGCCTGAGATACAATCAAAGGATGTTCATGTGTAACGCCAGACAAAAAAAAAAGAAAAAGTAGAATCAGGGGCAAGACTTGAGTTAGCGGAGCTAGCAGTGGAGCTCGACTGACGGCTGTGCTGTCAGCCAATCACCCGCTGGGTCCTGAAGAAGAGATGCATTACGCCACCGCAGGTATCGTCTGAACTACTTCACTGCTTTTTATTGCCTTTTTTTTATTATGTTTTGTTGTGCTGTTCTTTAGCTAACAGACAGTATGAAGTATTTAGTGCAGATGGTCTCGCATCGGTTTTGGATGGCACAGCTAAGTACTTACAGCTAGTTTTTGTTTTCTTTTCCTGTTTACGGCACAAACATCTGGGGGGGGGTTTGTTGTGTTTTTACGAGGAAAACTCCAACGGATCTGTAGCCGGCGCAAGGGAATTCATAGAGTTCATTGTTTCATGCTGACCAATCAGGTGTAAGTCAGTGGGTTCACACTGATTTACTTTGTTTTTGATTGTTGTCTGTTGCTTCGCCGCTGAGCTGTCTGCTGCTGCAGCATGTCTGACGGTGGTGGGGGGAACATGGGGGTCGGGTGGTGTAACGTTTTATTGGACAGGCCTGGGATTGAAACATATGGACTGAACAAATCAACACAGCAGACTGAACGTACAGCAGGGGAGGGGAGTGGTTACATACACATACACGCTCTTCCAGTGGTGAGCCTGTCAACTCTTTACAAATATATTCTCATTTTTTACTTAGTGAATTCTCAGTCACTTCAAGATAAAAAAAAAAACAACAAACAAAAAAAGCAGTTAATATGTCAGACATAGGGAGGAAAAAGTGCAATTATTTTGGCGCCGCTGTGTTGCTTTTCTTTTCTCTCTCTCTCTCGTTCTTTTTTCTTTTTTGTCGATTCAGAAACTTCTTGATTTCTCTGCTCCGTCTTTAAGTTCCCGTCAGGAAGCGTGCAGACGCGTCTCCTCTGCTCTCGTCTTCAGCTTCTCGTCCGTTCTCTCCTCACGCCAGACGGCCGACTGGAAGGACAGACACAGAGACGAAGCGTTGGAGAGAGAACGTGCGTGACTCAGCTTTTTCTATTTTTTCTGTATGTTTGTTTTACATGAGTTGACGTACGAGGGCGTAAGAGGGCCATTGTGGATATCAGAAAATGAATTAGATTCATTTTAGATTAAACTTCCATCAAAAAACTCAGATAACATCCAAAAATCAAAAACGTTCGACTTTTGAGACTCCGAAATTTCTTTTTTTTAGAAAATTTCTGAGATTAATGTCAAAATTTCTGACTTTTTTGGAGCAAATTTAGTCTTAACGGGCCTGATACGCTGTCACACTGACATGACCTGGAGCAGACACATGTTTGCTTTAAACGATACACACAGAAGTGAAACGTGTGTTTCATCAGGTCAGCTGTGTGAGCAAAAAGAAAAAAAAGTTGTTCTTTTTTCCAATTTAGAGCCAAAGTTATTCAACTTAATTTCTAAGTTGAATAAGTGAGTACGACTTGAGAACATCAACACGCTGCGTTTATATACAGGACCTTCAAAAAGTATTCACACCCCATTAACTCTTTTACAGTTTGTCATATAAAAATCAAAACTTTAAATGTGTTTTATTGCATTTTACTTTTGACGGAACATAAACAAGAGTGCTTAATTGTAAGAGGAAAGAAAACAAGTAGTTTTTTTTACTTTTTACAGATAAAAACCTGAAAGGTGCGTTGTGCTTTTACATTTAGCCTCAGTGTAAAGAAACATGCCTCCAGCATTACACATCTAGAGAATGAAACTTTTGCACTTTGTGTGTTGCTGATTCTCAGTGCAGCTGGATGGAGATCGTCTTTGACCAACAACTTCCAAGTCGTGCCACAGATTCTAAATTGGATTCAAGTCCAGACTTTGACTTGGCCATTTGACACGTGAATAAGCCTATCACCTAAACCACTCCACTGCAGATTTAACAGCATATAGCTGTCCTGTTGGAAGCTGAACCTCCAGCCTGGTATCAGTTCATGTCAGCCAACAGCTTTTATTCTCAAATGCTCGATATTTCTCTGGTCCTGCTGAAGAAAAGTGTAAAGAATCCCCCATGTCTCTCTGTGTGAATTTTACAGAACATTGGATTTACACTCAGGATAAATAAAACATGAGTGTGTTCTCATAATTAGGTGGCTTCAGAAAGGGACCAGTTGTTCTGAATTTCATTTCAGGGGTATCAGATTAAATGGGGTCGAATAAGAAGGTTTTCATTTGTGCAAAAAATAAAAATAAAAAGTAAAAATCACTGTTATAAGCTCTTTAGTTGGTCTGGCATCCATTTACGTTTGTGCATAAAATGAAAGATTTAAAGACACATGAACACTTTTGAAGGGTGAATCCTTCATGTGTTCACGAGCCTCTCAAGTCCTGCTCTGTTGTGCAATCATGCCCAAACTGCCCAGGAGCGTCTCCGGCTCATCAGTCAGTCAGAAATGTTGGGGGTGGGGTACAAAGAAAAAAAAAAAAAAAAAAGCGAGCAGAAGAAAGAATGATGGAGAGGCTTGTGAGAAAAGAAGATGGGCACGGAGCGCAGATTGCTTGCAGATGTCCCGTCCGTCAAACGGGAGCATGTTAGGCCTCCGATTTGTTCTGGGCCGCACATTTCTACAATTAAACTACATCTTGCGTCGGATCAGGCCAGCGAAGGACGACTAGGCGTTTCTTTTTTTATGCCCATCCGACCTTACGGCACACATCAAACTGCGTTTTTGTGTGGGTGGAGGGCGTCTGAGGCGGGGGGACAGGGGGTCACGCAGGTGCACTTCCTGTCACTGTTGACCGTGTACGCAGTAAATTACAAGTCCAGCTGATTTCACTCCCAGGGCTTCTCCAGAGTTTTTATGAAGTATTTACTACTCGGCTTGCTGTTTAAACTTGAATGCATCACAACTCATCCCACACGCAGTAAATCACAGGCTGCATTCCATGGGAGCAGATCCTGTAGTGGGAACAACAGCACAACCACTTCAAGAGGAGCGTCTCCATCCAGAGCGCTAAATTTTATTTTGAGCGCGTTTCTGTTTTACATAAAACAGTTTTAATTCCTCCGAGCTCACAAACTATTTGCTCATAAAAACAAATAATGCTGATTCTCCAGATCAAAACGCCACAACTATGTTACTGCCGTTTTTTTGTTTTTGTTTTTTTGCAACAGTCTTTTAAGCAATATGCTACTTTGGACCCCCGTCAACTTAGTCAAGGTTCAGTGTTTACAGATTTTCCTGTGGAATGTAACATCAAAATATTTGCAGGAAAAAAAAAACATCTTCATGATTCCTAAGAGTTTTGGGAAATATTCTGTGGAGTGAACAATGGGTGAGCGATATAGACTTATTTTGTGATAAAGGTGACGATAAGAACTATTTACTACTTCATTTTTTAGGTAACTGTATTGCTGTGCTAAGCATTTATACCTCCACAAACACAAATAATGCTCTTGAAAAGTGTTTCCATTTGTTATAGGCTTCTTTAGTTCAGCAGTCGCACATTGAAGTCTGATTTGTACCACGAAATTGCACAAAAAATTGCCTTTTCATATTTATTAATGCAATAAATATCAAAAATTTTCATCAGCACAGACATAGAGTTGATTGATACCAATTTCGTTTGGTTTTAAGAAGGTACAGTGGCTGGTTGACCTTTTCATGACCTCTGGAAACATTTATTCATATCCTTAAAATGATAGCAGCACAAACAAAAAAAGTTTTGCTCCCCAAATCAGCACAGTTCAGCTTAGATTTTTCAAACACTTTCAATGTGATCAGTGGTTTAAAAAATAAAAAAAGTCAACTTGCAATCTTTGTATGTCGGCAACACGTACGCCATACCTGCAAACGCAAACATTTCTGACATCGTCTTCCCCTGAAGTCATGCTTTCCTTCTCCTTTAGCTCAGATAAATGTCTCCGTTGTTCAGAGCCGAGTGACATTAGTGCCCAGGAATTGGCCACGCAATTACCAGGCTCCAGAGCGCTTAACGTCTCTCCCTCTCCTCTCTGCCCGCTCACTGAGGAGACTGTCTCTGCCATTAACAACACAAAGCTCCCCTGCCTCTCTCTGGACACCTTGGCCCCACTTGTGATAAAGACCTGAAAGCAGATCCTGTCTAGCGCTAAATCGTCTCACCTCACCTGGGACCGGCCAATAAAAACGCTTGGCTCGAGAGCTGGTGATTGTGCTGCATCAGTACATGGAGGCGAATACCAACTAATGATGAGGGGATTTTTAAAAAAAATATATATTTTTGGCTCTAGTGGCCTTTATTCGATAGTTAATTGACAGGAAAGTGGGTAATGAAAGAAGGGGGAAGACATGCAGCAAAGGTCGCCAATGTTGGGAATCGAACCTGCGACAGCTGCATTGAGGAATAAGGCCTCCATATGGGGGTTGTGCTTAACCCCTGTGCCACCACAGCACAACCCAATGAGGGGATTTTTAAGGTTGTTTTTGCATCAGATTGATTTAGATTCAAGGCAGTGATCTTAGGAAGAAAGTGTTTGTCTTTATCAAAGTCACCTCTGACACCTTCTGTTCCTATTCATCCTGTTAGAGTGTCAAACTGAGCTGAAGCGTTAAGTGATGCAGAGTAATTTGTTTGGCTCCAGGAGGACAAGACTCTGGGCTCGGAGCTTTGGTCCCAGACCTACTTAACACCGTCGTTACAGTTTCACCTTCCAGATAGAGCCAGAGAAAATACAAGACACACTCAGACCTGCTGAAAGAAACATTTTCACTGTCTCCTAAGTTTGTTTTGTGTCTCTCCTGACAACCCCAATCACCAAGGCTGCTGAGCAGATACTTCTACATACTTACAAATCAATGATTCTTACTAAAAAAATATCAGGAACCATGAAATGTTTGCCCTTAATGCCCAGTATACGAAAAGGATTGGCAATACGTTTTCAGATGTTAGATTACAGAACTTAGCGAATGACTTCCACTACATACAGGTACTTTAGCAAAACTTTCATTGAGTCTTTTGGCTGATTTCCTGAAACTTACTATGAACTTTCTGGAATGTTCCTTGAAGTTTCATGGACCTTACTGGTTACTTTCCCTAACGGTCTCAGGAAAATACATGGAAAGTATCAGACAAGTTCAGGAAAGTAAAGACCAAGTTCTGGATGATTACCTCGTAAGATCTGGAAAAATACCTGGCAAGTTATTTGAAAGGAGCTAGCAAGTACAATGAAAGTTCATGGAAAGTACCTATCTCATAAAAATAACTCTACATACCTGCTAAGTGCCATAAAAGTTCCAGGAAAGAACCTACTAAGATCCAGAAAGTAGCAACAAATTTTGCTGGCTGATAAATTGTCCCAGAAGTTATTGCGATAAATGATGAATTGTTAATTTGAGACCATTTTCAAGTTAAATTAGTGTAATAGCATAATAATGCAACAACACATTCTCAAATGTGTTTAAAACAGAAATAACAAATAAACTAAATTATGAAGTCTCTGCAAGCAAAATTATTCTTAAAAAAAAAGGGGCCAGACTGAAGACCAGTTTTAGTAGAAAGGAACAAACAATAAATTATTGAGCTCGTTCAATTATCATGTGATTAATTGATTTATTGTTTATTGCAACAGGCCTACCAGAAACAACTCTCTAAATTCTGGTAAGGTCGAGGAAAGCTCCAGGAAAGTACCTGGTAAATTCTAGAAAGCAACCAGCTAGATGTGTAAGAATATGGAATATAGCAGTAAAGTTTTAAGAAAATATCCAGGAACTGTCATGTAAGTACCAAGGAAACACTTGATAAGTCCCAGGAAAGTTTCAGGAATGTCCTGGCCAGTTGTGCAAGGTAACCTATAACTTCTAGGGAATTACAAGCTGTATTCGGTAGTATTACAACAATTTCAACCAGGTAATAATCGCTCCAAGTACATTTAATTGCTTCCTTGATTACAATCACAAGGTTCACAAGAGAACATATAAAGATTTCTGTCTGCTGAAAGTTGAATGCCACTTTCTCAGGCACCTCTCACTCTCTCACACACGGTGTTCAGATCGGTTTCTTCGCCGATGCCAGCGAGCGAAGAGTGATGGGGTTCGTACAAATAATGCGTCTCAAACGATCACAGCGCCGAGGAAAAGGCACGTTCTGTAAAGTGGTCGTGAACATACACGCAAACGGCGTTGCCGTGACTCTCTGGAGCTGCGATAGGACACGACACGATTTACAGCCTGGTAAAAGCAGCTCGACTTAAAGCGATCCAGGCCATTGAGGTGCAGCAAAGCATACCTGAACACAAAGGTTGTCTATCTTAGTCAACCTCGAGCGAACGCCATATGTTGCCAGTTCTTCCACGCGAGCTTTCTGCGTCTCCTTTGCTTATTTCATAACTCACTCTCTCCACAGCCTTCACCGGCTCCGTGTGCCTGAGTGGTACCATAAGAGCCACATAAAGACGTCAGGCTGCTCACCTCCCGCTCCTAAACATGCAGGTGATAGATTCAGTGACTGTAGTAAGAACAAGCCTCCTCCTCCTCCTCCGCTCCGGCACTCCTGGGGCTGTTTATTCTGGCGACTCGTGAGCAACCCTGACGTTATGCCTGTTTAGAACCACTGTTCTCCGCCGCCGTCCGCACCAAGCCCAGGGTAAACACATGACTTCAGTGTTTTGTGGCGCTGAGCGGACCCGGTAGCCAGGCTCCGCAGCACCAGAGGGAATAATAATCAGCATGTGAATTCCAGGGAATCCAAGCGGAGTGAGTAATTGAGAGATGAAGGAAGATGACTTGGAAAAGGAAAGGTGGTGGCGAGGGGAACAAGAAAAAAGACTTTGGTAATTCTTCTCAGTTTCTGGGTTTGCACTTTTCTTAATACTTCTACCATCTCAAGGTCAAATCAGCAACAGTTTAACATGGAAACAGCAAGGTTACTGAGGTGTTAGAGCAGCTAACAATGTGATAATGAGTCAATAATTGAACAAATAATTAACCTAATTGTTAAAGAACTTGACTTGGGTTTCTGTTTTGTCAAAATATATTGTGGCATTCACTGCCATGACAATAAAAGTGATGATAAAAAGTATCTAAAATACATCACAAACTCTGAGTATAAAATTTACACTTGAAGCTAGAAATATATACACATTTACACAGAATCTAAAAAACCCCACAATACTTTGTTACAATGACCGGAAGTCATTCTACTGTATTTGCTAAATGCCAGACTAAAAAGCAAACATTCGACAGTTCATTTGTTTTGCACTTTTCTGGAGATACTTATCAAACAAGATAACTTGGGTCATTTTGGTCATTTTTCTAACATTATGAGTTTCTCCACAAATTTATGGCAACATATTGTTGGGGATTTTCTCCTGACAAAACTCATGTAACTGAGTCAGGACTGTGAGATGCCTTGCTCATACGCATCTTTCTAGTTCTGACCAAAACATTAACCTTGTGAGTGTAAGAGGTTTTTCCTTAAAACGTATCCGTATTTGCCTTTACAGATCATCCCTGATCTTTGTGGGCTCCCACAAGCCCGTGAACAGTGGCATTAATACATTAGACTTCCTCTAAAAACAATACTGCCCATTTTAATAGTTAAAAGAGATCTTAATGTGCATTAATAATCTCAACATTCCTTATTTCTGCTCTTGGTGCTTCTGGATTGGCTGCTTTGCAAACACCAGCCAATAGTGAGTCAAGCAGCATTGTGCCAAAGTATTTCATCATCTCCAGCTGCATTTTTGTTATTTTTTTATTTTTAGAAAAATCTGCAAATTGGCAATTTTTTTGCAAATAATTTGGAATTTCGTCCCGCAAAGAAAAAAAATCCACAAATATGACGAAACTGAACCACGAACAGAAGGGCGTCCACCAGAAGCTTACAAAACTACGGCATCATCACCTGTGCTTTCCCAAACTGTTTAAAGGCAAAGTGGCATGTAACCTTCTGAACTTTACGCAAGTAATCAAACTTCAGTAGCAAACAGTTTTAATCTGTAGCGAAGAACTGGAAGAACAAATAATACTTTTGATTACTTAAAGAAACACCAATTTATCTATGAAATAAGGGTTCCCTGTCCTTCCATGATGGATAATCTTGCAGCTAAAGATCAACAGTGGCTAAGTGACAGTTTTAATACATGGTATAAATGTGTTTAAAGCTATAAGCAGTGTTGGTGAGAGCAGACCCGCATGCTTACTGAACAGTTTTGTCCCTTGCCTTGTTCCTTGACTGCCGCTTGTCAACGAGCTTCCTGCAAAAAAGAGGAAAATGACAGGAATCAAACTCAATGGACACGTGTGTCATTGATTTATCTGGTTAAATCTGAAACAATACACAGGACTCCCAGTAGTCACTGCACTCCTGACAAAAACGCTTTAGTCTTAAAATAACTTTCATTGCAATAGCGTCATCCTATAAAACCAAACCTTTTATTTGAGGATATTTATTTAGTGGGACCACATTAAATCTTAAGGAATTATTGCTAACAAATTCAGCAGTGCTGTACACGTTGCTGCATTATATAATTTTGAAACATTCCAAACATTTTTTTTAGTTTGACTGACGACTTAAGGATGTTCAGTAATTTAGCCACTGGACTGGAGAAACATACCAATAAAATGACTATTTACAGCTGAGAATGTCGCATTTCGCACAAATCGATTTTTATAGGGGTGCACCGATTGCAGTTTTCTGGCAGATTACCGATCTTTTAAAAAGCTTAACCTGCTGATTCCGATTTTGGCCGATACCAATTTTTTTTGTCTGAAATGTTGCTCAATGTAGCAAGAAAGTTGTTGAGTTGGCAACACTGGGGTCACTGTTGTTAACTGTAAACATGCAGACTTAACTTGGTGGGCCGGTCTGTCAGTCAAACCTTTCTCACCGGAGAGCAAAAGAGGACAGTGGTTGAGACTTTTGCCAAGCTATATAAGATCGGTGGATAAGATCGGCTTCATATGTAAAAATCTGCCGATCACCAATCTCCCAAAATTAAAGAAATCGGCACCGATAAATCAGTGCACCCCTAGATTTTTATGATATTAAAAGTTTAGATCATAACTTGCATTTTTAGTGGTGCCTGAAGTTGGATATCAAATTTATGTCATTTGTTGTTTATTTTGTAAGCGTAGAACCGATCAGCCTATCAATGCCTGTGAAATAACAACTACCTGGAATATTTTTTGTTATTCAAACTTTTGATTAGGATTTTTTAAATAATTTTTTTTCAGCTTCATCAGAGGGTCATCTTGTTTCTCCAGGTATTTATTTTAGAATGGGAAAGACAAAAAGAGTGTGTTATTCAAATAAAACACATAAGACTCAATAAAAACTATTACATGTCATCCACATTCCAGCTGATTGATTGGAAGGAAAAGCCTTTGATTTGTCCTACCATCACAAAGATAAATGTGGGATTTACGATATATTTTGCTGCAACTTTAACTGGAAGCGTTGCAATGGTGATAACAGACTAAGACTGCCTTTGAGTTACAAAGCAAAATCTTTTTACAATCAAAGAACATTCTGGTTGTGTTTTCACTACAGGAACAGGGTATTTTTCTGTGGTTGTTATTTTTTTTCAACATCATAATTCAGTCATTTCAGTTTATAACAGTCTAAAACTCTCGTCGGCTTTAATTGTTAAATTGCTGACATCTGTTAACATCTGTCAGTAGCTAAAAATATCAGTAAATCCCTTATTTAAGCAGTATGTTAGTAGATAGATAGAAATGAAAAAATAAATACAAAAAACCTCTTATGGCAGGGCACTCATGTAGTTAATGCTTGTTTGGGACACAACTCAATCTTTATATATTGAACTGAATGTTACAAACTTCCTCTGACTTTGAAGTCGTAAGATAGTTTGTTATTGCTATAAAACAATGTTGCTGTTCTGAAACTACTTTCTAGTAATATAATGGTAATGGCATAATGATGCAAGAACACATTATCACAGATCAATAAACATTCAGTTCTAATAAACGTATAAAACTGGAACTGGAAGACATTTTAAATACTCCAAGTAAATAAACAAAACAACTGGAACAACAAATAAAATTAGTTATGAACTTGATATAAGCAAAATTGTCCTTCAAGAAAAAAAGAGGGCCTAGTTGAGGCCAAAGCACCAGACTTAAGACTTGTGTTGTCCATTTTTTGGCAAAAAGAGAAAAACAATAAATCATGCAAATGGAAATTATTGAGCTCATTTTAATTCATCATGTGATTAATTGATTTGTTGTTTTATTGCTTAGTGTGACAGGAACAGTTGCGATAAAAGAGAAGGCAAACTAAACTCCTATTGGGTAAAAGGTTCAAGCAAAAAGTGAGCAAACACTAATTTCACTTAATGCTTTTTTGTTTTTGTAGTTTCCTTTTTCTTTAGATTATGCCTCCGAATATATTTGAGCTAATTTAGGGCCATGAAGTTTGTAAAAAAAAATTGAAACTGAAAAATTATTTTGAAACTGAAAAAAAGTTTGAAACCAAAAAGAAATTTTAAATTGAAAAAGATTTTAAACTGATTTCAAACAAAATTTTTAGTTTCAATTTTTTTTCTTTTGAACAAATTTGGAACCTTTTGGCTCCAATTTAGCTCCATAAAAATAGAACTACAGTTCTATTTCACACTTTACGGATCTATACCAGTAAAATATAAATAAGATACTGAAGTCTAACAATGTATTTTATAAAAAAAAAATATGTATATATCCCCGAAGCAATTCTTGGACAAAAACTTATTCTTCTCTTACCGTCTTTGCTGACACCGAGGCAGCCTTTCAGCTCCTGCAGCGAAATAGCCTTGTCCTTATTCAGATCACAGTAGTCGGTGAACTTGCGGGCACATTTCTTAGGTTTAGCTTTCTTCTTCAGGTACCTCTTGAAAGGTTTGAGTTCCTTCTTGTTGATATCATTGCTACCATTGTTATCCAGCTGTGCAAAGTACCAATGCACCACTCTTTCCTCCAGAGTGTGACTGGGATCTGGTTCAACAAACCTAACGGGGATTAGAGGCAGATATGTGAAAAGGTTACACACACACACCCTCAGGCGAAGAATTAGCATCTTTATGTTGCTCTTTATTCAGTCTTACCTCCCGTCACTAGAGGGCGCCGGTGAGTTTATGGCTTGCACCATGTCGGTTGTGAGAGCGTCTAACAAGCTTGTAATGAATTCCCCCTTCTTCCCCTCCGGGCAGCCTGATACAAATCAAAGACAAAAAAAAAAAAAGATATACGCTAAAATTACCTTCCAACTCTAATTTGGGTAATTATGGCACAGTGAGGCTGAAGCACCTCGACACCAGGAAGACGAATACCCAAACAGAGACCGTCTGTTAGCTCAAGGGTAAGTAAAGGATCACGTGCTAAACGCAGGCGACGGTCCGGTTGTTTTCTTAAGAGAACAGAGCCGAGTCACATGGAGGGAGGTGGGAGCTTTTTGTCAAGCGGCGCAGACCCGTTAACTTTTATGACATAATTCCGAACACCTCCGGTAGTTCCTCTTAATTACCCAGATGTATGCTTTTTTAAGGGCACACTTAACCGGGGCAAAATTTCCCCTCCTAATTGTCTTTTGTAAATAATGCTCTATTTTTAGTCGTATTGTTCGGTCTTATCTTCGGTACGAAGCTTTTTCATTTTTTGAAGGCTACATCCTTTTGTCATCGACGATGGCGCTTGAGGAGGCACTGTGCCTTGCTGTGCCTTCATCCAAGTGTAAAATTAGGTTGTTGCACAAACTAGCAACAAAATGTCAAGGACTTTGCCACACAGGGTGGTGTATGGGATGTAAAGTCCTGGGGATGTATCTGAAACACTTGAGTGGCGCTCTCACGTCAGGTCTCACGTCAAATGCTTGATTTAATCAACATGTCTTGCTTCAATGTAGATTTAACGTTCTCCTTTTGAGGTTTTTTTAATGCGGCTTAATGTGCAACTAAATGACTAAAGTTGACAAATGGAAACCCTTAGTCGCAGGAGATGAGATCTTCTTGTGGCCATATGTTGTAAGAATGTAAAACTACATCAGTAGCTGCGTTTCCCATTAACCACAAAATTCCACAACTTGAAATTACGAAGATAAATTTCCTTCCTGGAAGCATGCCAATTTTGGAAAAGATAAAACTCGTGGTTAAGTTGCTGTGTTGGGATGAGGTGGTTTTTCAGCCGAGTCAAAATATATGAATATTGACATCGCATGAGTCACGTGATCAACAGCTAAACATTACTACTGGTGAAAACCACAAAGAAGACTACAGTGATTTTGTTTGTTTTTTTTTTTTAACAGTGTGCAGCTGGCTCCACCTCTCACAGGACCCCACTGTTCATAATAAAGTTATCTGTCATTCAAACATGTTGAATCCGTAGCCCTTATGTAAAATCGGCAATGACAAAACGACGCATATGTTCTTGAGTATAGCGGCTCCAACAGTTGAGTAAGACGCCAACGTCTCCTCTGATGGATGAATATAGTTCATGTAGCTGTTTACGTCCGTTGCTACCATGGTTTTTAATGACTTCTGTGAACTTTTACCAACTTTTCCTTTCCTGCCACAGCATAATATCACCCTACTGTGACTTTATAGAAGGTGCAATTTTTATAATTCAACAGTAAAATCAAACCTAAACTCATAAAACACATTGTAGCTTGTGGCTGTGAGGTGATTAAAGACAGATAAAGGTTTGAGCGGTGATGTAAAGCAGTGTGTTTGGGTTTGTTGTGATGCTTCATAACATCCTTCTACAGTACATAAAACTGTCCCCAACACCCCCAGCCGCCCCCCTTCGCCCTGCAGCCCCTACCAACTCAACACCCCCACCTCCCATAAAACCTTCCACACATCTGCTGCACAGTCAGGAGCCTGCTCCGCTCTGTAGACCCACCAGATGGGGATTTAAATACGAGATCCAAAGAAGGCTTTATGCAATGGCGAAAACAGAGTTAGCTCAGTGATGATGACGGCAAGTTGCAAGTTCCTATTTTTTTACAGACTTTTTCTCTCCAGAAATCCATTTTTATTATTATTTTTCATAGAATTCACTTATTAATATGTTGCAAAAGTATTCATGCCACTTTAGCTTTTTCTAATTTTATTTTTATGACAGATTAGCACAAAGTTGAAAATCACTGTGAAGTGGAAGGAAAACGATCTGTGGTTTTTGAATTGGTTTGGTTACCCGAAAGGATCTAAAAAGTGTGGTGTGCACCTGTATTTAGTCCACTTTTACTCTGCTACCCCTTGTACCTCCTTCAGTGTGTAATTTAATGTCAGCATAAATCCTGTTGTTCTTTGAAGGCCTCAGTCACAACTGAAAACCAGAGTGACAACCACAGCAGCTGCAGGGTTATTTTTTTCGATGAATCACATTTTGCAGGTTTTAATAATTAAAGGTCTGTGGATTATCACAAACTTCTCCTAAACTAAAAAACTTATTTTAATTTACTTTTAGAGCTTAACCGTTATGCATTTATAATCCTTTTCAAAAAGTCGGTCAAAATCCTAATCTGACCCTAGTTTCTCCTCTCGTCTCCTGCTGTTGGAAGTCAGGACCAGCACAATTGTTTTTGAGTGAACCGGTTTGAAATTGGTTAACGAGATGAATGCTGCTTTGATCAAATTTCACTGTCTTAGAGGAAAAACACGGCACATAAACCACTGAGAGTAGTCGAAAAACACACAAAAACTGGCCCAGGTGGATAAAAAAGGTTTCGGGAAAGCCCAAAAGAATTGCTAATGTTTTTAACGGGGCGGCACTGTGTGTTTTCCAGGCAAATAGTGCCATTTTATAGCACAAGTAACTATGCTACCTTAAGTTGTTCATAAAATTCTGTATATATAGAAAATATGACTTAAAAGAAATTTGACTGTGTAATTTAGAGCTTTGAAATTGGTCCTCTGTTTCTTTAAGAAGCTCCTGTTTTTTTCTTCACAACATGGCTCCTCTATAAACTGTTTAACAACGTTTTTACCAGCATTTCATTGGGATGTAGCTGGTATAACAAGCTCAGCAGATGCTCAGTTCCACCAGCTGTTTGCCAATTTCTCCTGGCTAGTCTGAAGGAGCTGAGTGGGGGAGTTGCTGCTCTGTGAGACTGAAGCTTTGAAACTGCAGCTCCAAGGAGGAGCTTCATCCTCGAAGGTGGAGCAAAGTCCCCCCAAGCGTTCTGCAGAGTTGAATGGTTGCCATGGGAGATTAAAAGATTTCTCAAACATGCATGAAATAATCCAAGCAACACTCCAGCTACGTTTTTGATGAGGGATTAACATTTTAACAGAACATAAAGCTCAAACAAAGTTGATTTTTACATAATACCGCCCTTTTAAAATGTTCAAATTAATTGAATATGTTTGCGTGCCAATACAATTTTTCACTTAATTATTTTGTCTTCATATCTGGTCGAAAATTTCAGGAAGTGAAATTTCTCCAAAGCGAATCAACGTGGTGTGAAAGAGGAAGGGAACCTTGCAGGGGCCTGACGTGGAACGGGTCCTCCGGGTCCGCCACGTAAGACCGTGCGTCTTCGTCACACTCCGGCGTCTTGAACCTTTTACATAGAGACAAAGACGGCTTTCATCAGAGACTGAAAAAGAAAAGACGAAGCATCCATGGGACAGACAGATTCACACAGACACATTAAATAAGAGTGATTTAACAGCTCAAAAAGAAAAAAAAAACTAAACGAGCGTGATATAATTCTCACTGATTACTTTTGCTGCACTTTGTTCTGCACGCATAAATAAATGTTTTAAAATGCCCTTATGGATTAACTGACAAAGATTAGCCTGGCCTCTTATTAAATCTTTTTTTTTAATAATATGCTCAAGAGCCTTTTTTTTTTTTTTTTTTTTTAAAGAAGCATAACAAACTGTTTGGCTTTCAGTCTGGTATGACTCGTTTTTTCCTGGCTGTTCTTTCAGTGCTTCTTTGAATGCAACGAGAAGTGGAGCACGTGTGCCTCATTTTTGCTTTTTCAAATCAACTGTTTTCTACTGTCTGCCTAGCCCGCGACCAAACCCTGGACACCACTGTCCGGAGAAAAGAAACCGGGGAAGTAAAAGAGAAGAGAGGGCAATGCACCTTTAGATACGGAAACAATCCCCTCAGGAGTGTTTTCTTTCCTGTTTTCTTGAAATGAAAGTAAGAATTCAGCCCGGTTGGTCGAAGTTATGACACAAAAGATTCATTTGACACTAAAAAAGGCATCAGATGGATTCGCAACTTTGACACGTTGTGTATTAAAACGGAAAATATTTACTTTTTGTATAATTTGACATTTTATTTTATCCTCTAAAACACAAGCCGTCCTCTGTGTCCATGCGCTCACACGCGTCTACGGTTGTCCAAACATCTATTTGTCTCATTTTCTCGTTTGAGGTCCGATATCCTTGTTCTCAACACAAACTGAACAAGACACTGCTTATGCAAACATTAGTTTAAAGCATCATTATTCGTCATATTTCTGGTTTTGGAGATCCCTCTAACAAAGACCAACACAAAATATAAATATAGGTCGCTGCCAATGGCTAAAAGCAAAGTAAACACCAGAGGCCGAACTGAAAACACAGGGCCTTTCACAGGCCGAGTGTTTACAGCTAGCTAACCAATACTGACATCATTGCTTGAAATTATTCACTTTGCTAAGTAAACATTTAAGAGAGGCCTGGGTCTAAAAGTTGGAGTGTTTATTTTTATTTTTTCTTTCATGACAAACAGCGAGATTTGATAAAGAGATTCTTTGAAAACACAGCTCACGGCACGTTGAAAGATGCGACATGTGGGTCGAAACGGAGTAGAAAGCTATGCTCACTGCCATTTTGAACAGTGCGTGCGTGTTGGGATGAAGGGTGAATAAATTTATGCTACCTGCCTGGACGGGTTAATTACTTTAAACTTTGTAGTGCTGCCTCTGGATGAAAGTTCAATGCTTGATATGTTTCCATGACTACAGGAATCTCTTCCAGGAACTAGGGTATCTCGATAGTTTTCTTGCATCCTATTCCCAAAACTCACAGCTTTTGTTTTCGCAACTGAAGCTTTGCTCCCACACTGAGACACTGAGTGAAAGTCAGTCAAGACAATGACAGTGGAAGAAAGTGTTTTGGACTTCACAGTGAAAAAACTCTCAAAATAATAGCAACGTTAAAGGAAAGTTCCTGGGAATAAAAACAAAATGTCAATTTTAAGTACCTAAAAGGGAGTCAATCAAAAATGAGGGGCGCCTGCAATTATTTTGAGACACTTTGAGTATTTTTCATTCCAATATGAGTAAATATTCATCAGTGCAGGCAGAGCGTCTGCATGGTATAGTATTAGGGTATGTTTAAACAACACCGCTGTCCTGGCTGTATTTTCCAATGTCGAATGGGGAAATAGTTTCACGTTTAGACGGCACCGCCAGGACACCTTGAGTCAGCTGTAGTTGTCGTTCCAGACCGCTAGATGGCGCTGTGATTTCAGCATGTCACAGAATGCGCATGCGCTTTGAACCCTTAGCTTCCACCTCATAGTGTTCATCTAACACATTTATGATTCTTTTTCTAGTTGTGAAATCTAAAAAGTGTTTTGCTGATGGTTTGTATCCGAGGCTTTAGGGGAATCATTTCCTGTGAATCATGTTTCACTCAGCAGTTAATCTGACTGTTTTGGTTTAGTTGGAGTAATTTGCCTAGCTTAAGCTTTGAAGCTGACAACATAATTTGACTTTCACACACCAGGCAGGTGATTCTTACTAGTAAATTTTACAGTTATTGAAAAAAAAACAAAAAAAACATACATGAGCAGTAAACTAATAAAGACCAAACCACAGTTGTTCTCTTCGGTGTCTTTTTGCTGAAAGATCTTACAAGGTTGACGTTCCGGGGATGGGCCGTCCCGTGTCCACTAAAACACACCAGCAGTAACCAGTATGCTGATGGCACTGGACTGGTTTGTAAAGACCTCCGAACCCACAGTCCGGAATGATAATGGACTCCCGAGAACTCTGCTGAGCCTCGTTCAGGGCGTTCTGTCTCTCCTGGTCACAAGAGGGAACCTTTTCTGGAAAACGAGTTACAGCAGAAAAACAGAGAAACAAGGTTGGTCAATAAAATCAAAAAACATGAAATCTTACCAAAGATTTCTGGTCTAGTTTCTAGTGCAAATATCTTAGTACGCTTGAAATAAGTCAAAGCTAGCTTTAATGTAATTTTTCAGCAAAATATAGGCTTTTTTTATAAGTCACTAATTCCTTAATATTGTTTTTTTAAAAAGTACTAGTTCCACTGGCAGATTAGATTATTTCTTATAACAAAACGTTTTTCACATGTTAGTAAAATAATCTGCCAGTGGAACTAGTATGTTTGTGTCTTAAAAATAATGTAAGTTCAGTGTCTTTTGAAATTAGAATTCATCTACGACGGCCAATTAGAGCCATTGATGATTTAAAAAAAAGAGCAAGTTTCCGCCAAAAAACAGACATTATCTGAGTTTGAAAAGTAAAAAAAATTTCTAGAAAAAAAAATCAGAATTTTTTTTGATTAATCTTAATAAATTTAAAGACATGAACATTTCTAAGTTTCAAGGTAAAAAGTTTTTGACTTTTCAGAAAATTCACAAAAGCCAAAACACTTTCGACTTAAGAAATATTTGTTTTTTTTTCCCAGAAAATATCTGGCAACCCAAAAACTGACTTCACTTTTCAAACTAAGACGATTTATAGAGAAATATTTTTTTTCTCTTTTAGCACTAATACACCATTTTAGCTATATTCTAATTTCTGGAAACACTGAATTTTGGGTCTTCATTATCTACAAGCCACAATCATCAAAATTAAATATGCTATATTTCACTTTCTGAAATTACTGACAAAGCTTTTTCACCACCTTTTATTATCTGAGACGTTGTACAGACAGTGTTGCAATGGAAAGGCTTGAGTCATGTCCAGCGTCGGTTCTAATCCCAGCTGCCAAACGAGATACCAACACAGAACTGAATGTGTTCTGTTGAGCCTCTCATGTCAAACACCCCCATTCTCAAAATAATGAATTAAAACAGTTTATTACACAGAGTTTTATGCTGGAGCCAAAAAAAAATTAAAAGATTCTGTACATATTTTACAAATGAAAAACGGTTCATGCTGGAAATCCTTCAGGTTTGTGCGGATTGGAAATATCCATCCTCCCTGCCCGTCATGAAAATCTTTATTTCCAATCATTTTTCTCCTTGTTTTGTCAATTTCTAAGTTTTTTGTTTTTTTTTTGTTTTGTTTTTTGTCAGCAGGGACTGGAAGAGAGAACACAAACCCTCTGGAAGTAAATATCCTAAAAGAAAACTTACACAAGAGCAAGTAGGACAGACTGGGGCAATTTGCTCCACAGTTTTGGTTCAAAGACAGAAAATGACCATCTAAAGTACATTTAATTAGCTCGTTTTATTCATCCCACTCTGGCCGTCATTATTCAGGTGAGACTATTTACAAATGGTGTCTTCTCTTCCTTCCTTTTTTGCTCTTCTGTCCTCCACTTCCCTCCATCCCGTCTCTTTAAACCTGCTCTCCCTCCATCGCTCCCGTCTCCCGTCACTTTCTCCTCTCCGCTCCAATGGCTTTCAGCTGTGGGCTAATCGTTGCAGTATTGTTTCTAGGAAGCCTCCGCTGCAGTTAAAGCAGCAGCTGAAATAAAGCCGGGGAAAACCGTGCCGAGGAAGGCTTTTAGGTGCATGCGTCGAGACGATGAAGGGTTCGGTCACGGAAAATTTCAGCTCCTTTCGCAGCTTTTCAACACGTCGTTCGTTACTTCCCCCGTCCCCGTCTCTCAGTCTTCACTTTTTGTGCCGCAAAGTCAAACAGATGTGAATGCCCCGGCACCGCCCCGAGACAAAAACGATTGGATCAAAAGACGAAAAAGATGAGTCTCAGACGGGGAAAGTCCACGGCTAGCGAGCGCAGTTCCGTAAATGACGGAGCGCTTTCCAGACTTTGAACGCGTCATCAGATTCTGGCAGCGACGCATCTGTTTGGGGGGAAAAAATGGACTTTGCGTCGGTTTGCCTAAGCAAACACTCTTCACAAACATTTACTCCGCTCCGCTGTCCGTCACAGTGGCGGGGTTATCCAGAGACACGGACGTCAGCGCTCTTGACTGGTTGGTTAGGACTCAGGTTTTTCCAGGAAAAGGGGAAAAGCTGTGAAGACTTTAAAACGGGGAGGATTCTTCCACCGTGCAAAGAAAGCAAAGCATTGCTACAGATGACTGCTTACGCTTTTAAGCCACTCTGGCCTCAAACACTGGCAGGAAGAAGCAAAACGCTTCCCATGAAAACACAGCGACGAGCGAGCTGGTAGCTAACGCTTTTATTTAGCTAAAGGTAAACAGAAACATAGCGCAGCTCAAGTGACTTCAAGTTTACGAATCCTTTTCTGCTTGGAAATACCTAAAAATACATCTGAAGGTCTGAAGAGTTGGCTAAGAACTTAAACAATTGAAAAACAGATTTAAAAAATCACGCAGTTGTGGTTATTTTACCATTTTTAGGTCGTTTGGGGATTGGGGGGAAAAGCAAATGTCCCAATTTGCCATAACATATGAAGGTGCAAAACTGAAAAAAAAAACACAAAAAAAACAACAAAAAAAAGACAATTACATACATTTTTTAATATATACATTTTAAAAACTTATTAATTCAATTAATTTATCAATTTAACTACAAATAAAGAAATTAAATAAAGAAAATCAGCAAGATTTCAGATTTTTTGTGTCACCTATTTATCAAAGAAATATTGACTACAGCATCTTTACTTTACTAGTTAAGTTAAACTAACTTAACTTACCAAGGGTTGAACATGGAACTTTATTGTTGCTAATGTGCTCTCCCCTTCCTGTATCTGCTACTGGTAATTCATAAAAACATCCTAACATCTAATAATCTGAGAGTAATTACTTTCCACTCCATGAACAGAAGCGTTTATGAAAAAAAAAAAAAGAATTTCAAGAATATCCACCTCGACAAGAAGCTAATGGGTTGAGTTCAACAAAGCACAATTTCTGAATCACTAAACCATCCATTACTTTTCGAAATTCACTAATTGTCCATGCGCTTGGCATGTTTACCCCGCTGGTGGCTGAACGTACTTGGCTTCTGCTGCTTCTTTGCACACTCCTTCAACTCAAGAAACAGAAACAAAGCGCAGTGTGGAGTTACAGATGCGGACGCACACTTCGCTCACGTCTCAGACGTGATGACAGCTCCCCCTCGAGCAGGCTTTGTCCGTTTGTCCTTTTGAGGTCTTCAGATGCTAACTGGAAACAGGAAGCCGGAGTTTCCACTGAGCTTTCAAAGAGCTGCCACTGCAAATATATCTGAGAAACTCTAGGTCTTCACTGCGCGCCAGACCGCAGCTTCCTTTGCTGCGTTGCCATCAGTCAAAAGTACTTAGAGAAACACAAGATGCAATCACTGGGATCTTCTGCTGTTTGCAATGAAGCATGAAATGCGAGATGAAATATGAAAACTGAGTTCAGGAAGGAAATAAGACGGATGAAGTGATGTGTGTAGATATAAAGCAGCATCATGAATTCAAAATATCCGTTGCGTGAAGGGTAGTAAACAAGCAGATCAACATGTGGATCAGAAATAGAGTGCATGCATATTGAAATCAGAGTCAATCTCAAAATCTGTCCTTGTTGATCACATCTGACTTCACTTTGTGGCTGAGATGCTAAACAGGACATTATGTTGATGTTGGAAAAGAAAGAGAGGAGTGAGGAATATAAAGGTTAACTGCGATATTCTACTGAAATATAACAATTCTGTTTTCCATATATTATGTTACTTAACATTTTAACTATTAGTTGTTTTGAAACAGATTAAAGGAAACTGTGTCAGTAGCCATTACTAATTCAGCCCTTAGTTTTCCATAAAGTCAATGTTACTTTTGGTGAACTTTACTGGTACTTTCCACAACTCTCCAGAACTTTCTTAAAACTTTTCAGGTGTTTCTCGTAAAAGTTTTTTCCCGGAACTTACCTGGTACTTTCCGGATTCATTTTTCACAATTTAGAAATTACTTCCACAGAAGAAGTAACACATTTTGGAAAGTACCTGGGAAGCTCCATAAGAGTTCCCAGAGAGTATCTGGTAAGTATGAATGAAGTTTCATAGACATTACAGGAAAGTAACAGTTAAGTTGTGAGAAAGTAATGCCTGGTTCACACGGCAAGATTTTAAAATTGTCTGCCGATTTTCAAAACCCGTCAGATTTGGTCGCACAGCGTACAGTGTGCCACACGGCAGGGGCAACACAACACACACAAACCGATTTCACTCGCCACCAACATGCAGATTTCAGATGGGAAATCTGACAAAACCTCTCGAACAAATGTGAGTTCACAGGAAACAAACATGGCCGACTGGGAAGAAGCAATGGCGAAGGTTTGTGGACTACGTTTAACAGAGAAAAGGCAAAACGAATATGTTTCCAACATCCATTGGACTTTCTGCGGTGCCAAGGCAGATGTTTTGTCTTCTGTATGTTTTAGATTTCCCCTTCGTTTTTCCGCCACCTCGCTTTATGATTGGCTACACGTCACATTCAACAGGCTGTGCTGTCGTTTGTCTTTGGCGAACATCACACATCGACAGTCCAACATGCAAAATTTCAGATCGGAACGGACCAGATCACTCTCAACACATCACACACTGCAAGAACAATGCAAAAACACTCTAGTGTTTTTGCATTGAGAAAAGTGTTTTGTTTTGGTTTCTAGTGCAAATATCTTGGCGCACTTGAAATAAGACAAAACAAACTCACAAGTAACTTTTCACCAAGATGTAGGAGCTTATTTTAAGTCAATAAATAATTGTCAATAAATACTATAAAAATGATCTAATCTGAACAGAAGGGAGCGTGCCGACGTTGTCAGAGTGTGTTTTCTAGTCTCACCTTGCCTTCTGGAAGTGGAGCTGTTCTGCTTATTCTCCATGTAGCCCAGATGTTTTATCCATAGTGTCGGAGCAGTTATCTCTGCGGTGGCAGCATGACAGAGGAGAGGTCAGTAGCATTCACAAATAGAGGTATTTACTTTAATATAATGTCTAACTTATTCAGCAGTCTGGTTTTTGCCCACAAAACCAAACTTAAAACAGCATTAAAAGTCAAAAGACATCAAATATGAAATGCAATTTTTGACATCTGGATATTTCCATTAGGTGGTGTTTTTCTTTTATTATGTTTTTGAAGAGAATAGATCTTAGGTTTGGAAATGAACTTGTTGACAAAGTACGGCTGCTGCAATTTGCTGGAATACGATGAGCCTGAGCTCACAAAGGAGCAATTATGTGAGCCGCGTTTGACCCCGGAGAGCCATCACGGGTCTGTGGTATGCGCATTTAGTCGTCGAGGCGACCGTCTCGACCGTGCTGTAACGGCCGAAGAGCTGTAAGGGGAAGCTTACCTTCGCCCTCGGGAGGGATGTGGGTCTCCATGGTGGGGGTGGGCTTGGAGCCGTCGTCTGGGTTGAGAGTGAGAAAGAAACGGAAGGAGACTACCATTATTGAGATTAATACAATCTACTCTCCAGAACTGTTGAATGGTTGGGATTTGCACTTGGCCCGGCCAAGAGAGAGAGAGAGAGAGACAGAGAGAGAGAGAGAAAGAAAAACAGACAGACAGAAGAAATGACAGACAAATCACAAGACAACCACCCACCCGTGGGTGCCTGTGGAAGCCCGCGTCTATAAATCACTCACAACATGATCGGGCTGCGCGTTCAGCGGGCGGCCTCAAACCTCCATTCAATATCCACGTTCAGCTGCAGGTAATTCAAACGACTTCCATCGTCACAGCGAGGGAATCAGTTGATGGTTGGTTGACTCGAAACACTAGAGCTGAGCAGGCACTGAGGCTGCGCTCAGTTTCAGAAGTAATGTGGTCTTTGTGCACATGAGGTTATTTAGAGTAACTGGTGATGAGTTAAACATCAGGTTATTGCGTCAAAGTCTTTTTGGGTGTCCAAGTTAAAGCTTCTCTTTAACTGCAGATCAGCTCTTTTGATATTTGCGAGAGTTATGAAAATGTATGTGTTATAAATGGTAATAATATAGCTCTTATGTAGTATAAATGTTACAGTTAAGCACCAAGTATAGTCAGCGCCGTGGCTAAATGTTATGGCATTATCACATCCATGACTGTGTGATACAAAGACAGCCGTCCACATCAAATGTCAACATTAGCAAACTTTTCTTTGTTGTAAAAAAAAAAAAAAATTATATTTTTCAAATTTGAAAAAAATATTTACACGTTCTCCTGGAGATTCGGATCTCCAGGAGAACGTGGTGACCACAGCTCTAAACTGTGGTCACCACATAAATATTCACCACAGAGTACTTCTTGTTTCTAAACTATAATTCAGGGATCAGACATTTTCAGGGGCTGAATGATTCCATCTGAACAACTTTACAGCTGCAAGTTGTTGCGGGATTTCACACCCACTGGATTAAAACTGATTGGTTTCCTGGGACAGATTAGCTTTCAGACATAATCCACAACTTTTCTGCAGGCCTGAGGTTTGAGTTATTCCAGCACCTTAAAGCTACAGTCGTCAACTTTGCAAAAAAAAAAAAAAAAAAAAATATAAATAAAATTTAATATATTTATATATATATATTTAAATATTTTTTTATATA
>NW_015113240.1:247366-251027 GCF_001443285.1 Poecilia latipinna | reverse complement strand
AAAAACACCTAGAACTAGAATGTAAAAAAAAAAAAAAAAAAAAATATATATATATATATATTTATATATATATATATATATATATATATATATATGTGTATATATATATATATATATATGTAGCACTGTCAATCAGGCTCGTGTACACACTGCTCACACCCTTCCCCATGCCTTGCTCTCTGCTATGCACATCAGAAAATAAATCAAGAAAAGTGATCAAATATCCAGACAGGTTTACGTTAGGAAATGTTGTTTCGCTCACGTTCACACTTCATTCAAACATTTTGAGGCTTGTTTTATTTAATTTTGAATCTATAAAAGATTGTGCCGTAAATTTCAGAAGCGTTTTTGTCGTGTCACCATTTAACAATGAGCCTCACAGCCCCCCTTATTAAATATAACATTCATACCCTTGATAATTTCATGCAAATTTCCCCACTGGCGCTTTACCATTGATCTTAGAGAAGCATAGCAATGTAATTTGACATAATGCTGCAAGCTAAAATCAATATTTAGACATGCTGGCAGAGTCCTTGTCCAGGCTGAATCATATTTAACTGTGAATTAATCTGCCTAGTTTACTCACCCTGTTTGCGGTTTCGCAGCATCTGGAACATTCCTTGGGAAATAATTATGTCAAAAGCATACAACAGAAAATGTTTCAACATCACAGCGGAAACCTTCAAAGTGAGATCAAGTGTCAAAACATTCAAATAATTTACAAACTACTAAAGAAAATACTCAAAATCTTCTATTTGTTGGTTCTTCCCTCCAGTTTTTGAGAAGTTATGAACTGTGGAGGTTTTCGAATACTAAAAGAAATGGGTTTTTACTGATTAAATAATATTTTAAACAATTAAAATACATATTTTAATATATAACTCTTAATAGCAGCCTTGAACAGTGTCTTCCTGTTTAGAAAGAAGTTAAATTTGCAAAAATAGGTCTCAATTTATTTTCTGTGTTAATAGAAGTTTACTTTCTAAAAATATACAAAAGAAAAATCAACAGGACTTTCAAGTGGAACTTAAACACTAGACAAATTAAAATATATGTCTGATTTTTTTTTCATTCATTTACACTTGTACTCTAAAAAATCTGATCAAACACATTCATGAATAATTACCAACAGTTGATTTTGATTATCTATCAACTGTGTAAAAACTTTTGTTCTTCTGTACAAAATTTCATCTTTTTTTTTTTTTTTTTTTTTTGCATGCTTTCACCAATCCTAACTGTGAAGATTCACGGCTTCCTGTTGCGGCACTTTTTACTTGTGCAAATATGGACTTTGTGCATGTTAGGCAGAGCAAAACTGGGTCAAAAGACCTTTTGAGCTGCTTTATCCCAACATTCAAAGAAACAAACAAATGGAGGACATGCAACAGATCTCAGCTCACCTTTTCTACCCGCGTTCGGGGGCCCAGGCGGTCGGTCGGTTACTGACCCTGCGACATTTGGAGGGAGGGGGTGGAGACACAACAGAGAGTGAGCAACGCTTCAGATGGTGGAAACAGACAGTTCTTCTGAGGACCTTCACTTTAAAATATTTCAATTGGATTTCGTTATTCTTCTGATTGTCTCTAAGCTTGTCGGTCGACACAGGACGAAGAAACACGACACCAGCTGCGCTTCCATTACAAACTGTCGATATTCTGCTGACGTCCGAAGAAAACGCAACTTCATTAACTGCGGTGTTTCCATTCAGTAAGAATCGCAATTAAAGTCATGTGTGAATACGTTTGTTCGACTCGATAAGTCATCCTCCAACTACTTCCTGTCTTCTTTGGCAACATTCGGTTGTCGATCGTGTGACTGGCGTGATGCGAAAAGTGTTTCCATTGCAGTTTTGCGAAATAAACCAATTTTGATACAGCCATTTTAGCACTAAAACAAGGTTTTTTTGTTACATTTTTGCCACTAAGCAAAATTACTTTCGAAATGCCAGATTGCGCGATGACATGGTCAGTGGAAACGCAGCTAGTCTTCAACATCTTGCTGCAGAAGGAACCCTATGTTAGTACTTGATTGTATCCGATTGGAGACGTTGCACCCGTTTCATCAGCCTCACACCAACAGAGACCAATTTTCTGGATAATTACTGGCAAAAATGTTAAAAATGTATTTCAATTTCACTGTATTGGTCCGGTACATGCAGGTAGTCAGTTTCATGCATGGATGCTCTCGGAGAAAATGCATCAAATGATCCAACCAATCACAACAGAAGGTCAAAGGGCAGAATTTTGAGTGAAAGCAACTGGAAGAAAAACTTACTAACTGAGAATCCACTCCTTCCAGCATCAGTTCCCATATTTTCACTGAAGTTTCCTGCAAACGTATGTGAGATGATTTACTCGGGTGATCGAGTCAAGTTCGAGTCCAGCAGGTCTAGTTATATCGAGAAGGGAAAAACAAAAACAAAGCAAAACAAAAAAAAAAGACGAGGGCGTCGTGTTTCGGATGCATCGGCTGAGCAGGATCAGGTTTGCTACGCCCAGATTCTGCTTCCACCATCATACATACCTTTGCAAGAAACCATGAAGATATCGGACCTCATGCCGGGCAGAAAGGAGGCAGGTGATGATGACTGAGTTTTAGAGTTATTCAAGACGGACATTGAGATCATGTGTCCAGTTGAAGAGCAGAGAAATTTGGGTTTTCAGTCTTTCCCCCCCCCCCCCAATGATTTCAACCACTTTTACAAAAAAGAAACCATTTATGTCAACAAAGGCTTGTAGATTTGGACACAGTACCTGGTAAAAAAAAAAAATCACTTTTCACAGTGTCTTTGTGTTTCAGGGTAGGATCCTACCCTGAAACACAAAGACACTGTGAAAAGTGATTCTGGGTTATTTTAGGGTAGGCTAAAACAGGTTTACCCTAAAACACAAACCCTAACCCTTGTATTCAGCTCTCCTGAGTCAGTGCTCAGAAGAACCACCATCATCAGCGACCGCAGCTGGAAGTATTTTTTGCGAACGTCTCTGCCAGTTTTTCCAAACGTAAAGACTTCCATTCTCGAATGGGAATGGAAATAAATGTTAAGATCCAAGTCTTAAAACGAGTTATCAGTTGGATGTAGATCTGGACTTTGACTGGATCGTAAACCGTTCCGTTGTAGTTCCGGCTGTATCTTGAAGGCCATTGACAACGTAAGATGGTAAACATTTTGCCAAACAGGATTTCTTAAAGCATTTCCTTGTGTTTCCGGCTTCCTCGTTCTTGTTGAAATAAGAAATTATTTATTTCACAGTATGATGTTACCAATGTGCCGAATAAAATGTTAAAAACTCTGGATATCGTTTCGTAGTTCTGTTTTAAATTTCTCCACAACTTGATGCTTGACCGATCTGCTGCGTTTCTTGGTCTTCAAGATGAATTTTGTTCTTTAGCACACGTCTGAAACATTTACAAAAAAAAGCTTGTATGCATCCTGAGACCATATTACGCACAGAAGGACTCGTTTGTTTTTTTTTTTGTTTTTTTTTGTTTTTTAATTTGGTACCTTATGAAGTCAATTAGTTGCCCTGGGTCTTTTTTTAGGAGTATCAGGTTAGACGGGGCTGATGAATGCCAGATGTCTCAGAATTTTATGAGTAAAAACTTTTAGTTTTTATTTCTATCACTTTCATTTGACTCCACTTTGTGTAATCCAAATGAA
>NW_015113240.1:228869-245275 GCF_001443285.1 Poecilia latipinna | reverse complement strand
TTAAAAAGGGAAATTGAAATCATGGTGCCAGTTGAAAAGGAAAAAAATTTGGGTTTTCGGTCTTTCCCCCCCCCCCCCCAATGATTTCAACCACTTTTACAAAAAAGAAACCATTTATGTCAACAAAGGCTTGTAGATTTGGACACAGTACCTGGTAAAAAAAAAAAATCACTTTTCACAGTGTCTTTGTGTTTCAGGGTAGGATCCTACCCTGAAACACAAAGACACTGTGAAAAGTGATTCTGGGTTATTTTAGGGTAGGCTAAAACAGGTTTACCCTAAAACACAAACCCTAACCCTTGTATTCAGCTCTCCTGAGTCAGTGCTCAGAAGAACCACCATCATCAGCGACCGCAGCTGGAAGTATTTTTTGCGAACGTCTCTGCCAGTTTTTCCAAACGTAAAGACTTCCATTCTCGAATGGGAATGGAAATAAATGTTAAGATCCAAGTCTTAAAACGAGTTATCAGTTGGATGTAGATCTGGACTTTGACTGGATCGTAAACCGTTCCGTTGTAGTTCCGGCTGTATCTTGAAGGCCATTGACAACGTAAGATGGTAAACATTTTGCCAAACAGGATTTCTTAAAGCATTTCCTTGTGTTTCCGGCTTCCTCGTTCTTGTTGAAATAAGAAATTATTTATTTCACAGTATGATGTTACCAATGTGCCGAATAAAATGTTAAAAACTCTGGATATCGTTTCGTAGTTCTGTTTTAAATTTCTCCACAACTTGATGCTTGACCGATCTGCTGCGTTTCTTGGTCTTCAAGATGAATTTTGTTCTTTAGCACACGTCTGAAACATTTACAAAAAAAAGCTTGTATGCATCCTGAGACCATATTACGCACAGAAGGACTCGTTTGTTTTTTTTTTTGTTTTTTTTTGTTTTTTAATTTGGTACCTTATGAAGTCAATTAGTTGCCCTGGGTCTTTTTTTAGGAGTATCAGGTTAGACGGGGCTGATGAATGCCAGATGTCTCAGAATTTTATGAGTAAAAACTTTTAGTTTTTATTTCTATCACTTTCATTTGACTCCACTTTGTGTAATCCAAATGAAACACGGAGAAAATACGAATAGTTTTCCAGGATGTTATTTGTCAGAGGTGATAATTAGGCAAAGGAGTTTTGTCACATATTTCATTTGCTGGACTTTGGTCAAACTGAGCGGCTGGGTTCGATTGCTTGGCAAGTTTGAGCTAGAATAATTTCTTAATTACAAAAACAGTGTGATTAATAAAAGGGTGCGATTCTCCCTTTTTTTTATATCAATCCGATACGAAATGAAAAGAGGGCTCGTATTGTCGATACCGATACTTATGATACTTTTTATTTTAATTTGATGTGTCAAACTTCTGATCTTATGTGTTTTTTTTTTTTTTTTTTTTGTAGTTTTCCCTTTAAATTATTTTGTTCAAACCTCACACATTTGGATGAAGTTTATAAGTATCTAAAACAAACTTTTAAAACATATTAATCATGCATGGGCAACGCAAACTAACAGTTTTATCGCAATATTTTGTGGTACTATTCTGAAAACGACATTTTTTTTTTTTTTTTTTTTAAAGCTGAGGGTTTTTAGGTAACTTTATGACAGACTGCATGGTTCAGCATTCATTGTGCCATAAACACAAATAATGTTCTTGAAAATCATTTCTATTTGAAACGGGCTGCTTTAGGACACCACTTACTTAAAAAAAAGTAAGTGCACACAGCAGCTGCACTTAATCATATTTTTCTTTCATTAATATTTACTTATCAATAAATTATCAGCTCTCGTGGAACTAACACTTCCAATCACTCTCTGGGTTCTGTTTTTTTATTTACCTTCAATAAATGGAATATATCGAGAGACCCATAAGTCAAGATTTATACCACGATAAAATAAATTTCACGATAAATGATACTATACATGCCCATCCCTAACATTGACCTGACAAACAGTAACCATAGGCAACAAATTAGTCTGCATTTTTTCTAAATAAAGTGCAACACAAAAAACATGCCATTCGAGAGCAAATCAAAATAAAATCTGATTTGAGGTAGAGCTGAGAAACTACAAAAGAAAATTTCAAGAGGGAATCTGAAACTAAAGTATCGATCTGATACTGAAACTGACTTTTTTTTAATCGATATTGTGGATTGAGCCGTCAGCCTCTAGTGACAATCAGCTTTGATTAAATCATTTTTGCATTAATTTTTAATTAGTCAGTTGAACACAAAAGTAGAAGTTGATTACTTCTACTTTTGTGTTCAACTAAACTTGGGGATTTCCTCAAGTTAGGAAATCCCCAAGTTTTGATAAGCTATATTAAACCCGCGTAAGCAAATCTTGTAAATCTCTGCTCTATGTTCCAACAGGGAGCGTGAACAACTCCAGAGGCACATGTGAACAGTTTAACCAGACAATCCAAAACGAAATTTGCACCATTTGCTCCGGTGACTGTGCAATCCAGTCCTGGCAAAGGCTCCTGAGTGTTATCTCACAGAGGAAAACGAGGGCGATTATCAGAAAGCGTTCCCATCCAGGATGAGCGACCAGAGTCCTGCTGAAAGCACTTAGAGCACCAGATAGGCCCCGGCATGATCCAGCCACTATTAGCCTTCTTGTTGACCTTGCACCTGCACCTGACAACACGTATCTGGGACTCTGTTCAAAGACTTCTTCCTTTATTCTTGGAACTGATCAATTCAAATCTGAGAACAAGTTGATGAGTATGATTTCCTTTAAAAAAAAAAAAAACACAAAGCCAGAAGCTAAAAAGCTAAAAGCTCAGGACAAAGGATGAAACATAGCTACTGTGCTAAGTCCTGCATATCTACCCTGCCATGAATCGCAACTAAATTCAATCCAAGACTTGACCGTCCAAAACGTTTTGCGGTCAGGTCAAGCGAGAACAGCTGCCGATGCAATTCCCAATTGTCTGTTTTGCTAATGCCAGACATTAACACCAATGAGTTAACAGTTCTGGAGCTTTAAAGAGACGTCTAATTAGAGGAGCGCTAATGGGTAGAGTATGTTTGCGGTCTTGTGCAAGGAAACAAAACACAATTTGTGGAGAGCCGAGCTCCGCTACGGCTTTGTTGCTCTTGGACGGGCCCCCGTTTTTGCATAAGTATATGTGGATCGCAGTGATTGGTTTATATTCGCAGTGTTTCGCTTCAAAAGGTCAGGGTGGTTTGCCCGAGGCTTTTGAGTTTTGCTTTATTTATTTTCCACATTTAAGGACCAACCAGAGCATGACAGAGTGGCAGAGCTGGTGCAGAGCCTGTTGGTCTGGGGATTCGATTCAACCTCAAGATTATTACTACCACCACAAAAAAGCGGTGGCACATTTTTGTGCTGCCACCTAAAACATGGGACACCAACTTTGGAGACATAATTCCATATCGTGCCAAATGTCCCAAATGTATTAGCGACACTAAAGCTGCCAAATCTTTTACGTGTCCAAATAATCTGCTGTTTTTTATGATTAAATCAGACAAGATACAGAATCAGCTGACAGGAAGGAGACACCAAGGACACCAGGATGAGTCGGCAAAAGCCGAGTACATTTCCTTCACACACTGGCTGACGAAGACCGCCCTGCCCAGTCAAAGTACCTGAACACACAGGCTTCCTGTTGTGCACAGAGGAGCCGCTCACTGGCTTGCCGTCGGCGGTGACGCACCAGCAGTAACCTGTCAAAGTGTGACACTGGACCTGACAAACGCATACAGATGCAAACATTTCTGTTATTACGGCTGCGTTTATTTGAGTACGCTAGTGGAAAAGAAAAAGGAATGTCGGGAGTAAAGCACACACCTGGGCGAACGTTCCATCCTCGTTGCATTCTGGGACGAACGTGGACTCCTGAGGTCTCCGCGCCTGTTCCAGCGCCTGGTTCCTCTCGACGTTGCACTTTGACTGACCTCCGTCTGTGGAAAACCAAAAAAAAATAAAAAAACAATAACGATAAGACCCCTGTTGCACCTGCAGGCTGCTCACTGCGCTTTAAACACTGAAAGACGGGGTGGGGGGTGAAATGTACAGTCAATTGAAGAATATTTCGAGGAATTGGAACAGACTTATTGATTCGGTTCTGACTCATCCGCAATGTGACGTAACAAGGCGAAGCACCGAGCGCTCTGTAGTTTTACTCTGAAGCAATATTTCTGAGATTGTGGGAAAAAAAGAACAGAGGAGGTTTCACATTCAAAGGTTGAAAATCCCATCAAGATGTGTGTGGGTTTTGTTTGTTTTTTTTCCTTTTTGTCTTTTACAGCGTTCACCTGTGGGGTTGAACTTCATGCTTGGCTGTTCTTGTAAATATAGTCCCAGCAGGGTGCAGAACAGAGTGGCCTGAACTCTCCACTTCAGCAGATGAGTGAAAGTTCATAAAAAGCAATTCCGGAGAAGACAGTCTGGAAAAGAAGGATGGAACTAAAACAGGACTTTGATGTCAAACGTAAAATGTAGAAAAATGGACTATGAATTTAGTTTTTATATTTATTTGGTGACATTACATTCAAAAGGTTTTTCCAGTCACCAAAAAGTAATAAATTATTGTCGAAAAAAAGTGGTTATTTTTTCTTATTTTGGTCTTATGTGAACATAGCCACTCTCTGACCTCTTATGCTTCCTTGAATTTGTTGGTATAGGTGCTACTGGCTGTAATAAACATCTTCATTACATTGTTTGCACTAAATCCTTCTTAGATGATGAGATTTTTAGTGAGCTCCGCATATTTTGAGCTTTCAGAATGAGCTGTTTTAGGCCCTCTTCTCACTTTACATCAAAAGAAGCTGCTGTAGCCACACCACTCAATGGGTTCACTCAAATGTGAAAATGGCTGCATATACGGATGCAAGATCGTATCACCTTTCATCTTTGAAAAGCAGAAGTGGAACCTCCTATGCAACCAACAAGAATGTAGCAACAAAACACTTTTCCAGCAGTAATTGTGCAACAGTAAAACGTGGTAACTAAAACATGTTGGAGCTCAACTGGGGTTGCTAGGTGACTGGCGCCGCGCTGCTGGGGTTGCTAGGCGACGGGGCTTTCCCTGGTGATTTGTGACGTTACATTCTGGAGGTTTTTGATACGGTTTCATTTCCCAGACACCAAAAAATGTGAACTGAGTGCCAAAAGACAGCTGGGTAGTGTTTTATTTTATGAGCTTGAAGTTTTTCGTTATTGCTTTTATAATTTATTTATAATAGTATAACTATTATAATAATAATAGTAGTAGTAGTAATTTATTCTTTATTTCACCTGCAAAATTCCCATTGAGACTAAAAATCTCTAATCCCTGGAAATCCTGGGTTTTTAGAAGTAGAAAAACATGCAAAATTAGAATTTTGCATCACAAGTCCCACTTATAGCTATATCTCTCTGTTGGTTGTTTCTACTTATTCTTCTCATATTTGACTGAATTGGAGTTGTGATCTCTTTAGGGCTGTGCGTTTATCGTTGTCACGATAAATTCCAACTAAATCTGTTTAAAACCTTCCAAAACTCTCCTTATCGTCAGGATTGATAGTTTTTCCTATTTTCTTCACTGTTTGTTCAGCAGAAACATAAAAATTGCTAATAAATTGAAAAATACAGTTACCGTGTGCGATTTAGTGATACAAAGAAATGTATTATAAATGGGAATGGTATAATTAGCGTAACACACAGGTCATACACTTACCTGAAAAAGAAGTAATAAATCGTTCTCATTGTCATTTTTATTGTTATCACAATAGCACTGTAAAATATTGTGATAAAACTTTTAAGTCCATATCGCTATGGCTCACCCTTGCTTATTGAAGACAGTCTGTTTTATTGTTTTAAAACAAAGGAGAAAAAAAAACTTGTGCAAAGGCAATTTAAGCTTCTCCCAGCTTTTTCTTTATGCACCGCAGGACTTTTATTGTGAAATAAACCCAAGCATTACAAAACGGAGGGGCAGAAAGTCAAAGTGAGTAGCCAAATATGGAGGGCTGTTCCAGCTGTAATATTCAAAGCCATCAATGAGATCATCAATATCATCCATCCATGCATCCACGAATTCATCCGTATCCAGCAGCTACCCATGTATCAATGCAATCCATCAAGTTCACCCATCTGAAACAGAGGAGGCAGGAATCGGGCTGCTGTTCTCCTGACGTGTAAACAGGCTTTGAAACGAGGGAGCCAATGCCAGGTTCACACCTTGACTCCAGAGCCGCATCCAGAGTCGAGGGCAGCCTGTGATCATGGTCTGTAAAAACTTACACGCCCACAGAGAGCTGGGAAATCAAAAACATCTTCTCCCCTAAACCCTAGTTTCCACTTTCCCCTTAAGGTTTTACGGCTCAAAGCTGCAACTTTGTGATCTTCAAAATAAATGCGTTTTATTGCTTTCCACATTTGCAGTTTATATCGTCGAAGGGAAAATGAAGACAGGAGACCAAGAAGAGCGTTTTAAGCTAGCGCTGATGTCACGCTTAGCCGGTCCATGAGCGTGTTCGCTGAAAGGCCAACACACGGAAACGGGCGAGTTGGAAGCTGAGCTGGAAGCGACGCTCATTTGCTTCTATAATCGCAGCTGCATGACCCTGAAGGTCAGACGCTCTTCGTCACTGTGAAGACGATAAGAGGACAAAGTGATCTTTAATGAGGGATTCCTGGTTGCGTGTTAATTACAAAACCATGCTGTGAAAGGGGATACAGGTGACTTTCAATAGGCGGTCCGCATTCAATGCAACTTGGCCCCCAAGATGTGATTCTATCTTTCACCTTATCCGCGTTTCCATGGCAAAGCAACATGGGGAGACCACCAGGTGATAGATTGGACGTGTTAAGGGCCGAACTATGTGGCTGCATTTTCCAGCCACATAGTTCCATTCTATAGCACAATAAAATAACTGTTGCCTTCAGTGGTTATAAAAATGCTACATATATCAAATATGACTTAAAAGAAGATTGATTTTGTAATTTAACACCTTGAAATTGGGCTTCTGTCTCTTTAAAAACCGCTGCTCTTTCTGAAACTCTGCCTTCAGGAAGTCATTACATCCCTCCTGTATTAACCCTTTAGCAACATTTTTACCAGCGCTACACTGAAAAGTAGCTCGTATAAAGAGCTCAGCTGATGCACAGCTCCACCAGGTGTTTGCTAATTTGCTGCTGGCTAGTCTGAAGGAGTTGGGGAGTCACAGAGGAGAGCTGGTCTGTGAGGAGAAAGCGTGGAAGCTGCATCTTGAAGATGGTGCTCGGTTAACCCAGGTGTTATGCACAGATGAATGGTTGCCGTGGAGATTAAAGGATTTCTCAAACATACATGCAAGAAAAGTGAATGCATATAGATCACATTAAAGCTGCAAGAAGAATTTTCGTTACATCTACATCCAAATCTGTTCACCAAAGAATTCTGCTTTCGGGATATATTCTTCCTGTTTTTATTTGATTTTAACTCATCGTGTTACTTTTTGAGCCCTTGGATGATTGAGGCGTTTCGCTATAACTGTATTATGACCTTTGACTCATTAAAACATTTATTTGCAGTCCTCCAAATGAACCGATTCCCTATATGGGGTGAATTTCACAGCTTCTAAAGACTGAAGTGTCTCCTCAGTTCCTACCTTTCGGTTCTGGCTCTCTCCCATCAGATGTGGCCGTTGTTGCTGGAGCCACCGGCAGCGTAAACTTCACTGAAAGACAAAAGAATCTTTTACATGCAATGCAATGGTTTGTGATCAGTGCAAAACAGGCAGTTTTTGTGTCCGAAGCAAAAAAGACACCATGAATATACCAACTGAAGGTAAATCTGGTATTTTTTTTTTAGAAAAATATGTAGATACACTGTTTGACAAATGAATGCTCTATTAATAAATACATTTGTTTAAACTGAAAAGAGCTTTATTCGCATGCAAAATGTTTGAAAACCACAATAATTAAAAAAATAGCACATTAGCATTAATTAATTATTTCTGCAGATTACGATAAACATGTTGCATTGTGGAGTCATCTTTACATCTTCACCAAAATTGAGTTTTAAATTAAAGGCCACAATGTACGTTTTGCGGCAAATTAGAGAAGTAATGACAATAATTTGATCATTATCAGTTTTTGAATTATTTTGTTGAACCGCGATTGTCCGAAAGCGTAAAACAGATTATGTACTGTTTTTATTCATTAAACAAAAACAAGAATAAAGGGGGAAAAACTGATTTAAAAGTTATGGAATAACTTCAAGATGGCTGCGCACCAGGGTGAGCATTTATCGTATCGTTTATCACTTATCGTGATACATTTCTTATCAAGATAAGAAATTTGATCCATTACTGTCACAATAATTACCAATCAGTGCCGTTTAAAACCTTTAACTCTCCTTATTGTCAGGATTGATAGTTTTACCATTTTCTCTACTGTTTGTTCAATAAAAGCATAAACAAATACGAATAAATTTGAAAATGTGTCCTAAAGAAGCATTTTACAAATGGGAATGTTTTTCCAAGCGCATTATTTGTGTTTGTGGGTCTATAATTAGTGTGACACACAGTCGTACAATTGCCTGAAAAAGGAAATATTAAACGGTTCTTTTCGTCACTTTTATCGTAACCACAATATTGCAGCAAAATATCGCGATAAAACATGAAGTCCATTTAGCTGTGCAAAACCTCAATGAACCAAAGCAATGTTGCAATAAAGACTGGAAGAAAATGCAATGTTGCAATAAAGACTGGAAGAAAATCCTTCACCAGTGACGCGAGAGACTAATAAAGCCAAACAGAGTAAAATTTACTCCAGCTAATTTGGCTAATGTTGGATCTGCAGACTATTGACAGATGGTGTTTACTTTGTTTTTCCGTTTTGGTTTTTACCTCTGCTTAATGACAGCATTGAATGCGGCGTCCTTGTAGATTCGCGCTCAGATTTCAATCTCGTAAAAGACTTTTTATAATGTCCTAAAACACAAAACCCTGGAACAGAAAGGTGTTCTTGTGTCGATGCAACCCAGCCGGCGTGGCTTTTTTTTGTTTTTTTAATATATTTATTTGTTGTTTTTTTTTGTTTTTTGCTGTCCTCACCTCGACACCGTCCCCGATGCGCCATCGTCAGCGTTTTGTCCCTGCATCGGGCCCTCTGCAGCTCACAGTTTGTCTCGTAGGTCCGCCCGTCCGAGCCGCACACCGGCTTCCCGAGCGTCCGCAGGCAGACGGACCCACAGTGGTTGTCTCTCTCTCCGATCAGCCACTGTTTTCCACAGAGAAAGCAACAAGGTTAGCACAGCGACGCTCTGCTTTCCGGCGTCTCCACGGTCTCGACTCCCGAGACTACTGCCTCGACTTGTCCCGCATTCCTTCAACACTTGTCAGCCGCTGCTTTTCTTTGTTTTGGCCACTACAAAAAGAAAAAAGGGATTTAAAGGAAAGTAAGAGAGATCAACCTTAAGGCTAATTTATCTTTTGGTTTGATGAGGACAGGTTCAACTTTGATGAGCCAAACTGACTGGTAGGAATCTCTACTTTCCCTCTCTCTGTACTTGTGATCTATCGATAGGAGGACAGCGTTCCCTCTGCCAGAACAAAAAGTTTAAACCCTCCAAGCAGTCACCAGATATTTCAAATCTAAAAGATTTTGGAAGAGTGAAAAACCTTGACAGGCAGACGCAAACGATGGTAGCAGCACATCAGCATTCCCCCAAAGAGTTGTGTTTTTGTTTCTTCACAAGGATTCAGACATTAATCTGTCACATCTTGCTTGGAAGCAATGTTGAAACAATCTCAAGTCCTTGTTTCATAATGCGCAATTAAAACAACAAGGTTTTTTGGGGCGGGGGAGTTTTCCCGTGGGAAAATGTTGCATTTGAAAACCTCTGTATGAATTTGCATGCGGCAGCGCTGGTTGGATCTGACAGTAGATCTTATAAAGGGCAGGTACTGAGGGAAGAAGGTGATGGAAAATAAGATGTCAAAGAGATGAAAGGCAGAAGAAGAAAAAAAAAGAAAAGGGTAACATTCTTATCTTATCAGATAATCTGAAGACACTTGCAAAAAAAAAAAAAGAAGAAGAAGAAGAAGAAAGAAACGATGTGCTATAGGAGCACATGTGAAGGTTCTGCCTCTGCTCTGGCTGTCAGACGGTCCCCCTGCTTCGGTGCCCGAGCTCCAAACAAACACAAGACGCTGTGTTTTGGAAAAACATCTGAAATTGTTGCTGGGAGACGGATTTTCTCTGAACATGTAAAAGAGATATCAGGCGGTGTAGATCGAAATGATGCCAAACCACAGATGTCACGAATGAGTTGGCGCACGACGGGGAATTCATACACAAGCGATTTCCAGCGAGTCTTCAGACGTGCTCTGGTCTGCGCTCCGAGTTCGCAGCAAGCGGTTCCTAAAGAGGATACGCTCTGTTCAGCCATCGCAGCTGAATTCTGTCTGTCTGCAGTTTCGCCCAATTTTGATGTATTCGATCCGTCAGATCATGAATTTGTGCGAAAACCATTACATCGCAGTTCAGCAGTATGAAAGTTACGAGCCGATTCAGTAGGAGCGCCATTCAGTCAGCATGGCAGTTTTAAGATAGAGTAGGTCTATGGGCTACACAAAATATGTACATTTTATAAATGTTTTTCACAGAATCATTCTTCAATGATGAGGTTTCAATCTACTCAGTTCTGCCTTTCAGAACGAGCTGTTTTAGGGTCTCCTGTGACTTTAAATCCACTTTGTAGCCACGCCCCCCAACTCAATTTTTACACTCGCACGTGAAAATGACTGCGCGATTACACAACTGTACATCTTTGAAAAGCAGACGCAGAGCCTCCTGCGCAGCCAACAAGATGGCAGCAAGTAGTTTCACAATAGTAAGTCCACAACAAAACCCTTGTCTTTTCCAGCAGCCATTGTACAGCAACATATTGGTGCTCAACTTGGGTTGCTGTGTGAGGGGCAGTTCCTGCTGATTTGTGACCTTTCATTCCAGAAGGTTTTTGAAACGGCTCATTTTACAGACACCAAGAAACATGAACTTATTGCCAAAAAATGCCTGAGTGTTTTTTTTTTTGTTTGTTTGTTTTTCTTTAGTGCTTGAACTGTTTTGTTTTAGAAGCGCTGAAAACTCAAATGGAAGTACAAAATTTTGCAAAATGTGAATTTTTCCAGGGGGAGGTGGTGGAGGAGGTGGAGGACTATAAATATTTGGGAGTGGTGATCGGCAACAGACTAGACTGGACATCCAATACTGATGCTGTGTACAAGAAGGGGATGAGCAGACTCTATTTCCTAAGGAAGCTTAGATCCTTTAATGTGTGCAGCAAGATGTTGGAGATGTTATACAACAGCATTGTTGCTGGTGCCATTTTCTTTGCTGTTGTGTGTTGGGGTAGCAGCATCAGAGCCAGCGACTCTAAAAGACTGAATGGGGTCATCAGGAAAGCTGGCTCTGTAATGGGTCTGCAATTGGAGACCCTGGAAAATGTGGTGGAGAGGAGAACGTTGAAGAAGCTGTTGTCTATTATGGCCAACAAGCTGCACCCTCTCCATCACACAGTTGACAGACAGCGGAGCACTTTCTCACACAGACTGCTTCAGCTCCGTTGTCGCAGGGACAGATACAGGAAATCTTTCCTGCCACAGGCTATCACTTTATATAACAAACGTTAAGTTACCTTTGTACATATCTGCTCATTAATCGATATTGTACAGATTGTTTACAAAGCACTATTGTACAGACTGTACAGATTATTAATTTTCACTGTTCATACTGTACAAAATCTTACATCTTACATATTATATTTTATGCATTTATCTTATTTTTTATTTTTCATATTGTAATTGATCTGTGTGTATGTGTATGCTGCAACTGCACAGTAATTTCCCGGTTGGGATGAATAAAGTACTTCTATCTATCAATCTATCTATTTTGCAGAATGCGCCCCTTTAATGTTTTACATACAGAGAACAGAACTGCAGTTCGTACACGCTGAGAAACGGAAGAGAAAAGATGTTTTACCATTTCATCTAACGTAAAAGAGCAACACCAAGTCAGATGGAAGGAAAATCATCCCATCAGGTCCATCAGCCCTGCTCCCGCCACCTTGTTCCACTTATTGCATTACGGCTTAATTGTGATCTGGAAGTGTCCATTTCAATCCCACGCAGCTTTTTGCATGTTCTGTTTGCCGTCGGTCCATGAAGACCAGATTCGGGTCAACAAATAGTCCTCACACCAACAAATTCCTCTTCTTCCCGTGTTACCGTTGGCTTCTCGACTGCTGCCCTTACCAGTCTCAGATTAAATCAGTCTCTGGTTCTCGCCTGCCTTGTAGGTTTTGTCAGATCAAGTTGCATACGGTGGACAGTGGAGCTGATGTGAGCCAAAGTTTTTAAAAATAAAAACAAAACATCTTTTTTAAAGTCCTGTGCACGCTGTGTTTGTCACAAAGAATACAAAATATTCTGATGATTGTTGCTATGATGCATCAAAATGGGGGAAAAAAAGTAGCTTAAAGGGCGGAAAACATTTTAGCAAAGGTATTTCTCGAGAGCTTTTGAGACATTTAAGCAGCAAAGCTTTTGAATTTGTAACTTAAAGGTTTCACACGTGGGAAACAGACTGCAGACAAGAAGCGAAGCCTGAGTTAACACACACGGCGGCATTGTTGAAGCATAAGCAGTACATGTTACTACAATGTCCCGTTATTGATAGAATGTTGTTTTTGTCTGGTAACAGAACCTGGACCTCTGGTTGATGACCTGCTGAGGAACCCAGAAACGTCCAAGAGGAACCAGCTGATGCTGAAGGACGGAGCTGAAATCAGACTAGAAACCAACTTCACCGTTTGTTTCTATCTGGAAACCGTAACAGCTGTTTTATGGTGCAGCAAAACGCCAGAATGTGGTAAGAAAACTGGGCAAACACCAGGACAGATCGTTTCTTTTGCAGGGGACTTTTTCGTTATTTTACATTTGTCAAACTGTTCCCGCCAGCAGCAAAAATTATGGCAACTATAAACACGAGTTTTTACATTTCTGTCCGAGTTGATCGGAAACACACCAAGTTTTCATAAGTGGTCAGTAATCCAGCTGAAGTATGCAGTCTTTATGACACCAAGTTCTCATTTTGCTTTTTTGTCACACTGGAAACTGACATGGATAAATGAAAAAAGCAGTTTTTAAAAAAATTATTTCATGTGTTACAATAAAAAAAAAACTATTAAAACCAACTTGACCCTTCATGTTGACATCACCTCTCACTTAAATCTTGAGTTAATTGTGATAAACCACATGAAAAATCCAATTATTAAACCAGTAACGGAGAACATACATCAGAAACTCTGTAAAATGTCATATGAGTAATTTTTCTAACGCAGAACAAAATTGAAAACTATTTTTAGATCTATAGTTTATTATAAAAACTACAAAATATACTGAGATGACTGTATCAACTACTTTCTACAATATTTACATGTACCTAGATTAGACTTTATGAAAAACAGCTTCTATTTAAAACAATAATGGCATTACATACCCAAATTATTTTTCAAAAAATGATATAAAATCCATATTCCATGAAAAAAAATGTACAAATGTTTACCAACACTTTTAACAATGCAGACACAAATGTAAAATATTTCTGAAAAGTTTATGATATGTTAAGAAATTACCTAAATAATGCCAGTCGTGTGTAGATGTAGAATTGCATCAAAATTTTACCATGTACATAAATCAATGTTTTTTTTTCCTCTGCAAAAATAAAATAACTGCCACTTTATACCATGATGAACCAAAGAGGTTAAAGTGTTAAAACTAAAAAAAACCATCTATAATTCATCAAAATAATTACCAAAAATATTCTCATCATTTCAAGACATGGAACAACATCGTTTTATCAGAGATTCAATAATTTTCAATAAATATTTAACTGTAATTATATCCCACATGGACCTCAGCTAACCTGATAAATTAATAGAAAATTCTTAATTCATAAAATAAAAAAAAATCAAAAATATTCTCATGTCTACATGGAATCATACGTAGAACCAAACCAAATTAATAAATTCAGAAATAATTCATAATTAATCAACAAACTAGCAAGATATATTCAGGTAGCCATGTCTACATGTGGAATCATATTTCAATGTTTCTAGGTTACAGTGCTCCAGTAAAAAAAAAAAAAAAAGTGAATTGCCATTTATATTATACAACACTGAGGCAAATGTTGTTGCCTCTATAATTCATAACAAAAATATTTCTGTGTCCCTGGATTTAACGCTTCCTCAATTAAATAAATGCTAACATTTAAAGTCGGAAGATTTCAGAGTGGTCTAGTCAAAGTCTAGATGTAAATCTGATTCAGATGTTGTGCTACGCTCCCAAACCTTTTCAATGTGGTGGAATTAAACCGATTTGAATAAAAAATAACAAAAACAAAGCAAAGAGTCGTCGGCCTAAATCCCTCAACAACAGAGTAAACTCTCACAAACGCTACAGCCGAACTGGTCTCACGTTTACAGAGAAATGACTTTTTAACGGCAAACGGATCAGCCGTCATTTGAAGCCAAAATGTTTATCATGTCTGGAAAAGATAAAAATAAAAAAAATCACTTCTTTGCTGCGTCTTTTACAGCGTCTTAAAAGCGAGACTCTACCAGGCGCTGGTGGCACGGCACAGTTTGTTTGTGTTTTTGCTGGGAAGAAATCTGCGTGCAATGACTTTAAAGAGCTGAAACACAGATAAGATTCTTTGTGAAATAAAGAGAAGATACAAGAGGTGCAGCATCTGCTAGATTAAATCGAGCGATAGCAAAGCATGGTGGCTGAGGGGAGGGAGGCCAGATAAGATAAAAGGTTACGGCTCTTTACAGCTCCACCACGAATTTCTGCCTATTTCCAACTCCTTTTGGCCAGAGTTAGTTCTTCAATTATAGATACGTTTAGACAAAGAAAAATGAAGGAAAATTTCAGACGGGATCAGTTGCCAGAACAGTATGCCCAGAACAAGCCAGAGTTTTAAGGAGGATTCCAGCCCTGGCATTCGGGAGAGGACGACAAACTCTTGTCAAACGGCTGAGAGTGAAACTAAAATATGATCTGTTCGAGGTGAGTAAGTACAGACAGGGGAGAAACAAAGCGGAGCATTTCATTTTTGACTCGTGCTTCTTCCTCTTGGCTCCGCCGGAGGACGAACGTAATCCAGCTGGAAAAGAAAAAAAAGAAAGAAAAAAGAACGCATCTGCCATTTATCAGATTTTAAAAGATTTGTTTAAGAGTACCAAAAAAGAAAAACCTATCCCTTCCACAGCAGACAGGGGTAAAAAAAAATAAAATAAAAATACATTTGGCCTGTTGGGGAGCCAGACGACAGCAGAGCAGTTTGTGTATATGATTAACTATTAAACGGCTCAAATAATGTCAAAACAAAACGACAAAAAGTCCAGATTTAGGACTCTGGCGTCTGTCCTCCTCCCACAGGCTGACCTGTCCGCCGCGCTCCTGACTCACGTAATGGATGCAGCCTCTTTTCTCATCACAACAAAGCGCCGGGTGACATTTAGAGGCGGCATTATCTGTTGAGCTGAAATAAACCCCTCTCACCGAGTCTCCCACATTTCTGACTCACACCGTCCCACCCACAGACTCGCTGCCTGTAAAGGTGAAACCAGAGCCTCGGGCAGAGGGGAAAAGCTGTTTTTTTTTTTTTTTTTTTTTTTCCCTTCCCGGGTTGGAGTTCTTTAACACAAATTTTTGTCTGTTAAATTGTAAGATCGGAGGGGTGAGGAGGGGAGAAAGAAGAAGTGAGTCCCGGTGTTGAGCAACGTGTTTTGACTCACTGTTTAGATGACGGCCGTCCGATGGTGTAAGAGTTTGGGTGTGGATGCGAGCTTTATTCAGCGGAATGCAGAGTTCTCGCGTCAAAATTCTAAATATAAAGTAGCAAATGTGTCCTTGCACTCGAGAAAGACACTGACGATGTTTTATTTGCTCGCTCACTCACTTCTTGTCAAAGTTCACATTGTGAACGTTAAAGCTGGGGTACAAAACTTTTTATTTTGTGAAAAAAAATAAAAAATTCGAGCTGCTCTCATTTGAACAAATATGCCGCTCTGTCAGAAACAACCAATCAGAACCAGAACCAGAAAGTTGTTTCTACACCATTAGCACGTTTAGCAACGCGTACACGAGCAGGATGGACGGCACTAAGACCTTCCTCTTGGCTCTGATTGGTTGTTTCTGATCCAGAGCGGTGCATTTCTTCAGACTGAAGTAGCAGCACTGGAAGGAGATGGAGGAGCTCGATTTTTTTCTGTCTATCTCATACTGTCACAAAAAAATAATTTTAACAAATATGTAAATCAGTGATTCTTGAGAATAGAGACAAAATGGGTTTTAATTTTCCCATTTTTTAATTATTTCTCAACCTTATGCATGCAAATATGACAAATAATGTTT
>NW_015113240.1:204083-224684 GCF_001443285.1 Poecilia latipinna | reverse complement strand
AAATTATATTTTGTGTATATTTTATCCAAATTTTGTGCTTTATCCATAGGACCTGTTTTGTCCCTATTCTATTCTGAAATCTATATTTTTATTAAAGCTATGTATCTCAGTTTTAAACATTAATGTGAAGTGTTCTGTGAACATGACGCTTCCAGCACCAGGAATGAGGCTAAACGTCACACCCAGCTGCCTCTGAGGCCAAAAACCTGTCATTCCCTCCTCTGAACATGAACCGTATTTTCCGGACTATAGAGTGCGCCTCACTATAAACGGCACCCACAAAGTTTAAAAAAAAAAAAAACTGGAAATGTACCTACTATATAAGCCGCACCAGGCTATAAGCCGCTGGTATCTCCACCGCTCTCGGTTTTCCACATCTGCTATTAAGGGTGCAGCCCTGCGTCTCCAGTGCCAAACCATGGATTCGTTCACGCTAAGCTTAGTGCAGCGACTATCGATCTTTACTGCCAGATCGATAACCTCTAACTTAAAAGCTGCATCATATGAGTTTGAAAACATTTCTCTGTCATGAATACTGCTAGCATGTGCTTGTTCTCAATGAAAATCAGCACTTTCTTCTTTGATTTCTAATTCTGACTTTCAATGATTCACTTCCTGCTAAAGCTCCCCCTGGTGGCTGAAGAAAATTCCACAGAAAAGCCGCACCGGGCTTATAAACCGCATGGTTCAAAGAGTGGGGGGAAAGTAGCGGTTTATAATACGAAAAATATGGTAGCTTTTCTCTAAAACATCCATGTTGACAAAATTGAAGGTGTTTTTGGATCAGAGATTCTTCTTTCATCTGCACCCTCCAAGTCCTTGGCTGTGTGAAACTGTCCCCACTCAGGACAGACACACCGATGTAAAAGAAGGTTCCAGTGGCTCCTGGGCTAATTCTGCTCATTCTGACCATTTTGTTTTCAACTTAGGGGATAGTTTGGGTTTGTGGTCGAACCTCGGACGCAACTGGGTGTTCCACAAGGACGGTATTCCCAAACATATTAAAGCTGGTTTGAAATGGGTAAAGCAGGCCAAGCTTTAAAACGGATGCCGCCATCAGACCCAAAATCCACACAACTTCAAATCCAGTGCTAAATGCAGTCCACATCTATTTCCCTTACACCAAATATGACTGTTGGGTGTTTTGAAGAGGGTCACGGATTAAAATTAAGTCATGGCTTTTGTGGTTTGAATTTAAATTACTAATATATGACTATTACATTTTAAAAAGTAGTTATTTTTATCCTGTGACACACACCAAGATAATTGATCGTTTGCATTTGATGTTATGCTATTGAGAGAGCAACCCACTCTGCCACGATTGACGTCATAACAACTTGTTAAACTTGTCAAAAAGCAGACATTTGGTAGACTAATCGCTTTTATTTAGTTGATTTCAGTGTAAAAATGGTAAGTAACAGCAGTATTGCATTATGTAGCAGGTATGTTTCTAATTACACTGAGTTACAAAAAACAAATATTTTTTTAGAAGTTGTTTGTTTTTTTTCAATTGAATTAGGTCTATTTTGCACCGCTAAATCCAAAAATGACATTCATTTTTCTCAATCAGGTCAGGTTTTTATTCTAATTTGATTTAAAGAAATCCGACCGTCTGACTAAATTGATGACATTTTTGTGACATTATCGGTTCGTTTCCGTTAAAATTTTCTCATCCGAGAAAGGTTTTAAGAGAAAATAAAATAGTTTTAATTAAAGGTCACAAACTTGGATTTCTGTAAATTGAATAGTAAACACTGATAAGGGTAAGTATTGAACATTACATCTTCAGCTCTCCTCCTGCTCATCACTCATTGATCCCAGATTGTCAGGAAACCAATCCAGATGTGAGAACAAATCAAAAGCTTTTGAGCACCTAGACTTTTGCATACTTTCAAGTGGTAGAAAACGTGGCGTGAATTCTGCCGAAATTTGTGATTTGATCAAATCAACAGACGCGTCAGGAAGCCATGGATCCATTTCCAAGCTAGCTATTTCCAACTTTCAGAAATGGCACTATGAGAGAGAACTAGGTGTGCTACTAACACAAACAAATTAGCTCGACTTGAACAAGTGGAAGCCATGGTTACGTTGGCAAAAACAACTCGGGGAAAACAATCTCAACACTCCCGTCCCTCACTTCCAACGTAAAGTCATGACGCCCCAACGTAATTAGGTGACTTAGTTGCTAACGTTCAATTACATTTAACGCCCCACTAAAATCTGTTGACTCACTGTCTTGTTTATTTACCACTTTTGAATTGAATTTGAGCTGACAAACATAAGAAAACACCAACATCAGAGCTAAACAATGAGGCGTTATGCTTCTCATCCAGTGTGAGATGGGAGTAAATTTGTCCCGTTAGTTGCTATAGAACCAAACTAAATCTCTCATTCGGTTGCAGGACGGTTGCTTTTATAGAAATGTGTCGGAGTGAATTATGCAACTTTATTTCCCTGCAGAGTACAAGAGGAGCAGTAAAGGCAACCGAAGCAAAGTCTTATGTTATCGGGTCTGTTTCTGACTCAGATTCTGTCCGGCATCACAGCCAACGACAACGCCAAGATTCAGCCGTGGAAAACAGTCTTATCACATTTCTCTCTAAACTACTGTTTTACATCATTTTCCCTTCTGGTATCAAAGAAACATAGTTCATATTTGAACACTGTCAGAGTAAGGTTCACTTGCAATGACTTTGACCTAAATGTAGCTCCTAATAATATCAAGAAAATAATCTTTAACTGGCAGAAACAAGCAGAAAGGGCTTTTTAGTCTCTTTAGTTCATACAAAGATTCACATAAGAGTTTCGATATGAATTTTAAAGATTATCTAAAATTCAACTAGCATAACTAAACGGTACAACCGTAGCACCTTTGAAAGATTGCAGCAAGACTGAGTGAAGGAACAGATCTTATAGAAAATAAGACTTTATAGAAAATACCCTACAAGTGGAGGACATTCAAAGCTGCCAGTTCAACATGAAAGCAGACTGCAAGGTGCTAAAGGAATTCTCAGGAAATATCAATGCTAGCAAATTTTTGGGAACCAGGAAGAGATGGGCGTACCAAGTGTGTCATATGCTGAGGCTACAATCCTCAGCACAGTCCCAGCCCCAGGCATGTTTTCCCCTTCTCTCTTCTGGCTTTTGTGGCCACTAGTGCCACAAAAACCTTTAAAAATGTGAGAGATGGTAAAAGTTTAACAGTCATGGGAGGTGTACAAGGAGTAAATCTTTGTAACCTAACAAAAACAATTAAACAAACAATTAAAAGTGAATATATGCTATATGTAGGCCTGTTGCACTATGCACTAAATCAATTAATCGACTGATAAATTAGAACAAACTCGATTACTTTAATTTGCATGATTTATCGTTTTTCTCTTTTCTCTCTATACCAAAAACTGAATGATAAAAATCTTCAGTTTGGTGTTTTCGTTTCAACTAGCCACTTTTTCTTTTTTTGAAGGAGAAGTTTTGTTTATGGAGACTTCATAATTCATTTTATTTGTTGTTTTGTTAATTTATTTTGGATATTTAAAATATCTTCCAGCTCCAGTGTTAAATGTTCATTAGTATTTAAGGCTTACTGATCTTTGAGAATATGTTATTTCATTATTATGCCATTATTGTCATTGCATTACTTGACAACAACAATAGTATTGTTTATCACGATAACCTCTGGGACAATTTATCGTCTAGCAGCATTTGTTATTGTGACAGGGCTAACTATATGGAGTGAAAATTTGGCCGAAACCAAACACAATATTCAAGAAAAAGAGTGGTATCCAACCTGCTGAGCACAGAACTGGAAGTTTCCTGATGTGGGTTTTGGATTCTTTGCTGCTTCAGCACCTGACCAACTCATCTTCATCAACTCCACCGTGAATTAAGTTGTGGATCAAAGAGAAAAATATGAGATCATCATGTGTAAAAGACGATTAAAGTGGAAGCAAAGCAGGACCTTGCAACATGTCCATGACCCCAAAACATGCCAGTAAATCCGAGGACTGGCTTAAGGAATGCATTAGCCGAGAAACAGAGTCACGGCCAACGTCAAAGATCAGATCTGATTCTCATTAAGATACTGCAGGACGACTTCAAATGGGACGAACACACAAAGAAATCCGTAAAACATCTCAAACCAAGAGTGAGGAGTAAGGCAAACCTTCCTCACACCGATTATCAAAGACTGGAACCCGCCGAACTGAGGAGGCAAGACTGGCTATCAAAGGATATCATTTGTAAGTAATGGTAACTAAAAGACTTTGGTTTCCAAAGGTAAATTAAAAAAGAAAAAAAAAGGTAAGACATCAAAGTGTGAAAATTTCTTCCGTCCCGTCGTTACCCAGTTCGCTCTCTCCTCCCAGATCACCAAATCCTCTCCAGAAGGTCCTGATGTGGTAAAACCCCACCTGCCTAGCAAATTGGGGAGCTTAAAAGTTATTTACAGCTAAATTCTTGGCCTTTTCCATTTGGCAGCAATCGTCCGCTGTAGCATAGGTGACAAAGTGTTTTTATCTACTGAGAGAAAACAGCCCCTCCCCGGTTCTGCCAACAATATATGTGGTTCAGACCCACCCGGAATCTCATAATCAAAACCAAACATATTCGGACTGAACACGGCGAAATGCAATTATCGGAACACACCAGGAAAACATCACAGATACCCGAACTTGTTATACTTTCCGTAATGAGGCAGAGTCTGACATGACGCCGAGCCAAACAGGAGATAAAAGATAAATTAGAGTATTAAATACATCCTTCTCAGTACCTTTTAACGACAAATAATGTAGGAGTAGTAACAATGGGGAGACGGGGAGAGAGAGAGAGAGAAAGAGAGAGAGAGAGAGTGTGTTAGCATTTCCCGACACTGTCATGATTTGACAGTCACCTTTTCCTTCCGTCAAATCAAGACGGTGTGTTTCGGTTGGTTTCGGCTGGGAAACAATGAGCAATGAGATTCTCACATTTAACAAGCCAAATTCCCCCAGCATGCACAGTATCCCACACGGTCGAGCCAGAAAAACACGAACCCCTGAGTTCTCTCTGCAACACTCATAAAATAAGTGAAACGCAACCCCTGTTGTGCAACCATTACAGCTTCACAAAAAAAAAGACTTTGCCATCACTGGCAGGGAATTTATTCCAGCCTGGGTTTTGGCATTCAAACAAGATAAGCAAATATCATTATAAAAATAATAATTTTTATACGCCTCCGTAAAGGTTTAAAAACGAGCTATTTTAGCCAGGCAGTAAGAAAATCTGTGAATTTCACCTTCAACAGTGGATCTAAATCTCACACCTTCCAACTTTCTTTATTAGTTTGGAGAATATTCCACTTCTGGACGGAGTTTGAGTAATAAAACAATCATATAAACACATAATAAACCGCTGATCCCAATTTTAGATTTATCACACCTATCAGGTGGTGCCCAAATAAAAGACTGTTATTTAGCATGTGTGCTGATGTACGTCCCAGAAACACTGGACATTACTGACGAACATTAAGCCACATGGTTATGATCCAGTAAGAAAAATATTAGTACGTCTTGCTCTTTTTCACACTTTCAGATACAAACACTTTTCAGAGCATTTTCAGCTGTAAGATCCTTGGAGTATGTGCCGAGCATGTATGAACATCATGTCTTGCCACAGATTTTCGACTGGATTTACGTCTGGACTTTGACTAGGCCAGTCAAACACATGGATGGTGTTGTTTCTGCTCATGTATTTTAAGCCTGGCGGGCCACCAGGCTTTACTTGCTGCCCCACCAGACTAAGCATTCTTTGTTTATAGGTTATAGGTTCTTTCTAAACACCGGTAACAGTGATAATAAAGACGTGTTAAAGAGTCTCTTTGGTGAAACAGATGGAAGCACAATGACATCATTATGGTCAGTATGTAAACACACAGGAAATCTGAGGTCAGGGGTCATTTTTTATTCTTTGGAGCTCCGTAACCACTTGCTGTCGACACGCTAGCAATGTCGGCGAATAAAGATAAAAAAATCAAAAAGAACTCTTTAAATAGGATAAAGCAACTGGAGTGTGTATTTTAATTGTACTTTCTTATATTTGCCTTTTTTAAGACTTAATAGTTGGTGTTAAGGCATTGTTAATAGTGTCGTCCAATAATACGTAATCGCTTAGTCATACTTTCAAATTTACTGTTAACTTTAAATGTTTTTTTTAATTCAAAAACACAGCAGGCTACTGGATGACTGCACTTGGTTGTTTTTAAATTCAGACGAGACAGAAGTTGTCAATCTTTGTACCAGAGTCCTTGAACAAGAAATTCCTTTTCTTCAGTCACTTTATCTGGACGGCTCTAAATTTGCCCGCAGCAATAAAGCAAAGAACCTTGGACCTGGTCCTGGACTTGAATATAAGTGAAAATCTCTAAAATCATAAACAATGGCTCCCTAGGGGGCGCTGTAGATCCAGCCTATCGGTCAGCAGAGAAGAATGGGAGAAAATAATGTGTTGAGCTTGTAGAGATATAAGAAGACACGAGAGGCTGTGATTGCAGCCAAAATGCCCCAAAAAGTTCTTAGTTAAGGACAATGAATTGTATTTTTATTTAGGGATTTTTTTTCTTCATTTTATTAAATATTCAAATAGGCCTGTCACAATAAGCAATAAATCAATTAATCACATGATAAATTAAAATGAGCTCTATAATTTCTATTTGCATGATTTATCGTTTTTCTCTTTCCACCAAAAACTGGATGATAAAAGTCTTCAGTCTGGTGCTTTGGTCTCAACTAGACTGTTTTTGAAGGACTATTTCGTTTACAGAGACTTCAAAATGAATTTTATTTGTTATTTCTGTTGTTCATTTTGTGTATTTAAAATGTCTTCCCGTTCCAGCGTTAAATGTTTGTTAGAATTTAAAGATTTTTGGTATTTAAGAATGCGTCCTTGCATTACTACGCCACCACCATTTGTATCACTTGAAAGCGGTCTCAAAATAACGATGTTATCGTTTATCGCAATAACTTCTGGGGCAATTTATTGTCCAACAAAATCTGTTATCCTGACAGGCCTCTGTATACAAAAGACTTCCCACAAATTCTTTCCACAAACTGTGAGAGGAAAATTATTGTAATCAACTTTTTAACAACAACAACAACAACAACAAGTGTCCACTATAATAAAATGTGGAAAAAGTGACTCCAGTACATGTGTGGTACGGCAACCCTGAACTTGGCAAAGGCCATGATGCATCACTGCGGTCTCTTTTCAACCCGAAGGATCTACATTTTCCAATATAAGGTACCAAATTCACATCTTCTATATGAAAGGCAGTATGGAGAAAAACATAATTTAATGAACCCTCTTTTTTCTCTGTATGATTCTGAAGCAGAACAAAACAGGCTCTCATCATTAGGCCAAAAAAAAAAAAATTGCAGGTCTCACCCTGACTTGACTATTGCTGGGAAGAAGTGTTTCTATTCTCAGGCAGATTACGGACCGCTCAAGTTCACTGACTGTGCATCTGTTTGTAGAAAGTCGGAACTGTGCGCCAAGATCTCCGCTATTGTGCGACAGGCTTGTTATCGTGGTGAGACAGCAACAACAAGCAGTGCAACAACAACGCGCATTCTTCTACATGTCCATTAAATGCTTCCTTTTGTCAATAATCTCCGACTGTTTATAGGACTCTTTAAATTATGAGCCCTCCACTGAGGAACAACAAACCAATGAAAGTTTGTCCTCCGCCGTCTGGGCTGACGTTGAACCTTTGTGAGCGAGGGTTTTCCTTCGTATCCATTAATTAGTGGAGTTATCAGAAACTCTGTAATGTGAATGCCCAGACACTTACTGCTTTAATGTTGTAGGTAAAGTGTAAACACCTGCAGGTTTCTGGCGCTCGGTTTTTACAAGTTACCGAAAACAGCATTTACACTATAGGACAGAATGTACAGAATACACAGAAAAGACGAGCTACAATAATCAGACAGTAGATAATATACTAATAAACAAAACAAAACTGCCAGTTAAGATATTGAAACATCTAAATATTTTTTTTCAGACGAGAGAAAAGCAAAAACTGAAGTAGGAGGAGAAGCTCATAAAGTCACAGCATCCATCCATTTTCTGAACACCCTTGTCCCTCAATGGGGTCGGGAGGGGTGCTGGTGCCTATCTCCAGCTAACGTTCCGGGCGAGAGGCGGGGTACATCCTGGACAGGTCGCCAGTCTGTCGCAGGGCAACACAGACACACAACCATGCGCACACACACACACCTAGGGGCAATTTAGACAGACCAATTAACCTAACAGTCATGAATTTAAGTCACAGCAATAGAAAAAAAACTAATATTCATCTTGGCATATCTGACTATCAATAGTTTATGTATTTTGAATAGGTCTCATAAGGCTGCGGGCTCTATTTAATGCTAAACAGTAACTGATTTGTGACGTGACCATAGCATTTTATACATATTTCACTGGCCTGTATTTACATATAAGTGCGACCTTATGAAAGTAAATTGGAAACGTTGAATTTGACTCCAAAGACCCTTTTCATCTGGGATTTAAAAGTTGATTTAGATTCTATCAGAGGTTTTTTTTACTCTGTTACAGCTTGTATTCTTTCTCTTGGTCCAGGATCTTTAGGTTCCACACTGGATCTGTTTGATCCAGAGCAGAACCGAGCGACTATGTTGGCTACGTTGAGGTTTCAGCAGCATTCATTCAACATTTGTTGAATGTTAATTAAATGTTAATTAATGTTAATTAAATATAGTTTCTGTCAGTTAACATTTTTATCGTACATGTATATTAGTGTGTCGTCTGCATACATTTGAATGTTGGATGTTTGACATTCAGATGGAAGATCATTTCTGTAAAGAGAAAAACACTAATGGCCCAAGAGTGGATCCCTGTGAGACATCTCTGAACAAATTGATTCTGGCTGTCTCATATTCATTACATGACTAAAAGTCAATGAGTTTTAAAGTGAAAAATGAAATCCACTTTGCTCGGTCAGTAATATTTCATGTTTAATGGCTTCAAATGCTTTCTTGAGATCAAGAAACAACCACAACACATTTGTCCAGCAGATATTTTAACATTTTCTGTGAGGGAGCATTTGTCATTTTCTATAGAACTTTGAAACCAGATTGGGTGAAAGGAAGCTGAGTACATGTTCAGAAAGGCGATTATTTGTTGAGTTATGAGTTTCTCTGCAAATTTAGACGTTTCTGGTAGCATATTGACAGGCCTGTGATTTCAAACGAATAAATGTTCTCCACTTTGTCAGATCAGCGTTCTCTTAGCTGACTTTGATGCATAGGGAACACTGCCTGAGAATTTTAATTATAGAGTATTTTTTGTTATTGGAAACCAATTACTTCATTTGTTGTGAATGAGTTGAGTGATTTTATGTTTTGTTTTTTTTTTTTTTTGTTTTTTTAAGTTTTAAAAGTTCAAGTTCTGTGACATTTCCTGAGCTAAAAGCTGGTCTTATTGTATTTTTTTTTTTTTGGAACAATATTTAGGTTTGTTGTTGGCTGGAAAACCATAGGCGATGATTTACACAGAGTCGATAAGGAAATTGTTAAAAGTTATCTGTTACTTCCTTAGAAACTATCTGTTTATCCTACCATCTGTGGAGTTTTTCCTTTATTTTTAATTTACCCCGTCAATTTTCCCAGCTGGTTCCAAATGACTTTAGAAATTTCCCTTTGCTTCCTCTAGTATGACCAAGAAAATCTCTACTTCGGCCACATTTACAATCACTTTAGTCTATTGTTGTGAACAATTATCCTAGCAAATTTCATTTTGATCCAATGTATGGCGAAGAATCCTGACTTGCGTCGCCGGCTGCTAGGCCACGATGAAAACAGATCAGTGCTCGAGACCGAAGACAGGATTAATGAACTGGATAACGTCCTCAGCGTCTTTTGAAGTGGTGAGAAGAAATATAAATCCAAAGCTGATGCCGGGATAAGGAGACATGTTCTTCCTCTTCCGATATGACTCTAAATCTGATTAACAGCGTTCTCTGTCACTAATGCTCCGTCCTGGCTGCAGAACAGTCGGCCTGTGTCCGCCGGCCTGGGAAGAAACGCCCAGTGTGTGCGTCCATCACGTACTGCAGCCGGATTAGAAGTCCCTGTTGCTCGCTCCGGACCACACACTTGCTCAAATCAAAGCGAACCAAAAAAAAATATGAGCCAGAAGCAGAGGCTAAATCTGCAGAGGGAGCCCGATAAGGAGGCGGAAACGTCGCAGCCGTTTTGAGGATTAAAGAGAGTAGTAACTCATTCAACATGCGTCACGTGAGTTTCCTTGACTTCAAACTGACATTGGAGGGGGAAAAAATAAAAATAAAAACGTAAATACAGGCAACCCCACACCCCCCCCAACCTATCAGCAGGATCTACAGAGAGAAGAAAAGGTTGAGTAAAATCATGACGATTCCTGACGGGAACTCCAGGCCTGACTCATGTAGGATGGCTGCTTTCCATTAACCTGATTACGAAGTCCTGAAATTGAGCATGAAATGAATTTTCCTAATCATGCGCTTATCTGAGGGAATCAACATATGCAAGCAATATGACTTGTCAGAGGTGGAGTGACCGTTCAAGGCATTTGGTAGAGTCCAATACAATAAAAGTGGAGCCCTGGTGTCTGGAACGATTTCTACATCTTTTATCTTTTGTTGTTTTGTTTTTTTATAATTAAAAACATAATGTTTTGTAAAAGAAAAAAATAAGAAACTGTGCAATCATCCTAAGGATTTTTTTTCTGTGTTTTGCTTTTCCTCTTCCTGTTGGTTTACGATGATTCTTAAGTGTGTTTTGGTTAAATCACAATCCACTTAAATTTGTTCAAGATCTTTGCTTTTTTTTTCCCCATCTGGCAGATTTAGATTTAAAAGGATTTCCATTTCATCAAGAATTTTGTTTTCTGATTGCATAATAATAAATCATCTTTTGAGAGAGGAGACAAACATCTCTCAAAAGATGATATGTCAAAGGGAACTGGCATGCATTTAATTTAAAAATGATTTTTTTTTTTTTACATTTTAATGAAAACTTCTTCATACCCTTCACAATAACTATTGCAAGCTATCAAAGTAGAAAATAATCTGCATTTTCTACAGAGGTACATCAGGTGTTCATTTAGACTTTTGCAACAGAAACCAAATACAAAAATGAACCGCCTGCCACAGAGCACTAAATCTGAATCTTTCTGTTGTTGGGGAAATCGACCTGGAGTTGATTTCAGTAGAAACCAGGAATGCAAAGTTCCTCTGTTTACTTTTTGGTTCCATCTTGAAACATGTTAGAAATGTTGGCAGCTTTTTGGGAGACTCTGTGTTGCTGTGAAGGTCTGCATTCTCTGGTCAATACACAGAGAGAGAGAGAGAGAGAGAGAGAGAGAGACTGATGTTTACAGCTAGCAATGCTAACTATGCTAATGTGGCTAATATGAAAAGTTAAAGACAGAAACTGAAATGACTTTGTCAATGCTCTCTTATTCACACTGCGGGACTTTGATATAAATAATTGATAAACAGACTTTTCACAACATTTCACAAAACCAAATTGCAATCTACTAAAACCGGTGTCAGCAGACTCCAGGTTTAAATAAACCAGAGATCAGAAATGTGCCTCAACTCTCCAATTGTTGATCTTTGTTTTGAGAAATATGACTTCTTCAAGCTGCCATTCTTTTAAAACCTTGACTTTTCCTGCTTTTTCTTTTCTAAATCATCAGAGTGCGGCTAACACAAACCCACAAAATTCCCACAAACTCCCCTGCATTTGTTTTGCTGTTCTCGTTGCTGTTTGTTATGGTTGGACAACCACACCGCTCACTTCAGAGGGTCTAAACATCTCAGCTGGAGACCTTGACCTTCTAGATTTGGGTCTAAATGACCAAATATGCAGCATGATGGAGCAATAAAACAAAGTTTACTTCTCTGGGCTACCCGGCTTGTTGAGCATGTTTAGAGTCTCTGATGACACAAAAGTGACAAATTTGAGTAAGACCATGATTGCTCTGCCTGAAATGTCAGCTTATATTTTCAATACTTTCTATTTTTAATGCATCATGTGCTCTTTTACTATTATTATTACGTTATGAATACAATCGTCTAACATTCTGAAAGGAAATCTAACCTGAGCCTCATGCAACCAAATATTACAAGAAAAAGATATTCAAATTCTGACGTGTGACAAATCTTTGACATTTACAAGAGCAGTGTCGTTTTTCCCTCCTCCATACAACACTGGACCAACTCTACACCCTCAGCAGGGCTCTGGAGGGGGTATGAGCATTAGCCTAAACATTTTTTTTTAGACTTGGAGAAAGCGTTGGACTGTATCTCATTGGGAGTCTTGTGTGGAGAACTTTGAGATGATGGGGTGCCAGGCCCCCTTGACACGGACTGTCGTTACATGACCAGAGCTGGGTCTGAACTGCCGTCAGCAAGTCGGACTCATTTCCAGAGAGAGTTGGACTCTGCCAAGGTTGCCCATTGTAACAGGTTCTGTTCATAACTTTTATAAACAGAATGTAAAAGTCTCGATTGTCTCGGCGCAGTCGAGTGGTTGAGACGATCCGTCCAGGTGGCTTCATTATTGCGTCTCTGCTTTTTGGAGGCAATGCGGTCCTACTGGCTTCATCAGATCATGATCTGAAGCTTCCACTGGAACGGTTCGCAGTCAAGTGAGAAGCAGTCAAGATAAAAAAAATTTTAAAAAATCAGCACCGTTAAATCCAGAAACTTGATCTTGAGGCAGTTAATGGTAGAGTTCCTTCCAGGTCTTTCCCCAAGTGGAGGAGTTCATGTATCTATGGCTCTAGTTCATGATTGAAGGGAAAATGGAGTGGGACATCAATAAGGGTAGTGGTGTGGCATCTAAGTGATGTGGGTCTATCATTGTGGTGAGAGAGCTAAACCAAAAGGGGAAGCTCTGGATTTACCGCTTTGTCTCTGTTCCTTTGCTTTCTTTTGGTCACAAGCCAAAAGAACAAGATTGCGGATACAAAAGCCTGAAACGAGTTTCTTACGAAGGGTTTCCCTTGGAGATGGGGTGAGAAGTGCAGTCATCCAGTAGAATATCATTATTGAGTCTACATCAAGAGAACCCAGGCATGTTCCAAATTTGAGAAGACACAGAGGAAGACCCAGGACATGTTGGAGGGACTATGTTTCTCAGCTAATCTGGGAATGCCTTGGGGATTCCTCTGAAGGAACTGGAACAAGTGGGTAAAGAGAGGAAGGCCTGGATCTTTACCCTGGATTAAGCAGAAGATAACGGTAGGATGGTTGAACATATTCAAAATCAAGAAATGCAATGGGACATCCGCAGCCAAACTGAATAAAAAGGTGCTTCTCATAACATAACAGCTGTCTAATAGCGTTGACACCTGCCTTTACTTTCAGATCGACTTCAGCTTTCACACATCTTTTCTTTCTTTCAATAAAACCTGAGACCTGCGTGCTGCGAGCTTAATTAGAGCCACCGGCCGACTGTACACATGCACGTTGCATCCATCGGCGCACAGATGCAGACCACTCACACCTGCAGCAAAGGCTGTGATCTACATCACAGCAATAAAAAAACTGCTTTCCTGCTGAACCGTGTGGCTTTTTCTCTCCCAACATGAAGGCATGCATTCCTGGCCAACCCCGCCACCCATGCCTGGCTCTTCACCTGTGCTGCTCGGTGAGTTTACGAGTCCTCGCTGATGCCGTCAGCAAAGTATGCACGCCGACCGTTTGTTGCATCCCTCAGCGAGCACTACCAGGTTGATTTGATGAGGAGAACTAAGGATGCTTGGCTACGTAGGACATCCTCATCAAGCTGAATTCATGACAAAGATATTTGTGGACGCGGCGCCTGTCCGCCATCTGTCTCATTAGTGTGCAAATCCTCCCCCCCCCCGGTTAGTAAGGTTTAAAAAATGTGCTTAAAAACTGACTCGTAGGACACGGTAAGTTTAACTTCTACATTTATTGTCGCCCCCACCCCGCTCTCATCCCCCTTTGCCCCCTCCCACCTCCATGTTTATGAAGACGGGGCAAAAACAATTACAGAACACCTTGAAGTGACCACAGGTGCAACTAGGGTCAGTTCCACCTCCTTCCTCTGCCTTCAACATCAGAGTTTTTAATTGTTTTTAATTTTAATACAATTAAAGAGAATTATGGGGATAAACAATGCATGTTGGAAAAAGTTGGTTTCTTAATCAAATTTTACGTACATATCAGATTTTGCAAATTTGGCGTTTATGTTCTATTCTCAGATTTCAGAAACATGCTCTGATTGGTTGGTTTCTTTTGCCAAGCATGAACATAAATGTCTTACTTTGGAATAAATTAGTTATTATTGACTTTGTAGGTAAACATAAACCTACTGTATACTACCTGATGTACCAGACTGTAAATAGCTACAGTTTAAAAAACCCCAAAGTATTTTGCGTCATACTATTTAAAGTCCTTTAGCATATGCTAAAGAAAGTGACTGTATACAATACAATACAAAGCCCTTAAATTCTATGCACTGCTGGTCAGCTGCCTGAAAGGTGACTTCTAGACCTATGTACTTATGTGTTAGTACACTGACCATTTGTTTACATGAAAGATCAATATATGTATATAGCTTACACATATAAATATAAGGGTGGTTAAACAATGACCATTTTTAATCAGGAATGCTGAGATTTAATCATGATTAATTGTTAAAAAATTGAGTTGATGATTTCTAAAACCAATTAGAACTGTCGATTAAAGCAGGTGGAATATGTTATAACTTCTCACATCTTTGATTGCTTTTGTACTTATCACTGCTCACGTTTTGTTTTTGTCTTTTCATTTTAGTTTAGTGTAGCTTCAGTCGTGACTAAGCCGCATGTAGAGTTAGGCTTCGTTATGTTGTTTTGTCTACAACAGTAAAATAATTTAGCCGTTCTTCTTGTGCTCCGATTGGCTCTGTTTTCAGAGACGACTTTTTTAAGAAGCGGGAAGAGGGGAGGGATCGGTCTTGTAGAGAAAGGAAGGAAGAAATCATGTTCAAACTATATATATATATATATATATATATATATATACTGAACAGGCAGAGTGCCTTATACCAAGTAGTAATTACCACTACTAGCTGCTAAAGTATTATAGGCTCAGTTTCTCCATGTTCTTGAACCTCCAGGTTAAAAGTCTCCACTTTGTGGATGCTGGTGGTCAGTGAGCTGCAAGAGGACGAAATGGATGCAGAGTTCATGTGTTGGGAGGTGATTCCTACCATTCCTGGCTGGAGCTTGTACAAAGTCACACCAAACAGACGTACAGCCACACGCTTTTTACTGCGTTTCTCTTTGTTGTTGTCGAACTGATTGCAGTGTGGTTTGGAGAAGTTTGCCTAAAACCAGGCACAAAAGAATCTCTCCTCCTGAAGTGGACGACATGAAAGTTCAGCTCATCAGAAGAAGAGCTGGTCAGGTTGTCAGTCATGTGAGATTTGGGGTGAAACCTTCCAAGTGAATTCCAAAATGGAAAACCCCAAAGGCAACCAAACCTTTTTTGGGGTTTTTTTTTGCACCTGAGTCAACCATAACCCCCCCCCCCCTCCCTGCTTGAACTATTTTCACCAGGAGGAAAACGACGGATAGAGACAGCACAAAATCCGCTGCGCCTCCGTCCCCACAGACCTCACCACGTTTTGTATTCGAGAAGGTTTCAAAGACATTGTGAAACGGTTCCCGTATGTGAGAGGGCATTACATATTCCCCCCCCGCCGTGAGTCATCTTGTTCGCCCCCCCCCCCCACACACACACACACACACACACACAGCCGCAAATATCACGGCGCATCAGCAAACCGAAACAATACCGGTCCTCTCCGGTTCGCATCGCTCATTTCCCCTCTTCGCCTTCAGCGGTGCCACGGGTATTTGGAAAGGAACTAAAGAACACAAGAAGTGGTGGTGGGGGGGAACAAGCAGAGCAGTGTGTGGGAGGAGAAGGGAGAGAGGGAGGGGGGTGGAATAAACGGGACCAGGAGACACAACAGTGACAAAGATCTGTCTGAGAACAGGAGGAGGGAACGGGAGCAGGGATGCTGTGGGAAGTAAGGAAATATCTGGACAAACTATGCTTCGGTTTTCCCTGACTGCACTGACATGTAGGCTTTAAAACCAAGTATATAAAACACAGAAAAGAGAAGTCTTTCCTGGGTTTGAGCTGCTCATAATCCACCTGGTTGGAGACCGATCAGGTCTGGGGTTGCTGTTTCTCATTACTCACTTAGATGGATTACACCACTTTTGGAGCAAGCCTAAGGATTAAAGCCAACTGCGGGACAGCAGTGCAGTATGGAGTCCTGCTCTCTTCCAAAATAACATTTAAATAACACACACACACAAAAAACGCTTGTGAGTCGAACAGGTTCAGAAAAACTGAAGCAAAAAAGAGAAGAAAAAAAATCAAATCCTCTAAAGTGCATCTGGATCCTAGAGTGATTTTTTTTTTCTTCTTCTTTTTGTACCTGACAAGGCCATCAGCGTTTGTCTGAACCTCGCAAAAATGTTATGACTGAAGTTGGACAGACCTTGGATTTATTGCCAGGTGCCAATTCTATGATTCTATAGACAGTCACAAAAATCTCCAGATTACAAAAGCAACTAAAACACTGCTGGCTCCTGGCTATATGATTGCAAATGGATAATGCATCATCTAGCCAAAAGAAAGAAAAAGAAATACAGTAAAATACAACCATTTATCGGTAGTCAATGTAGTAAGAGTCTTAAAATAAAGTTACTTAGTGCAGAAACGATGTAGAGGAAACTCATTTTATACATCATATGCAACAAATGTAAACATGTTGATTCATCTGCTTTGGCCCAGATGAAACTGAGGTGGGTCGCCTTGGCAACGAGCACCCCATCGACGAGAAACAGGATGAATCTGTGATGCTGTGGGCTTCTTTCTACTTCAGTCTGGTTGCTACAAAGTTTTATAACTCGATGCAATAAACCATCTAAATGTTTGACCAGGCGATGGCAACTTGATGCCTGGATGGATCATTTTATCAACTGAATTAAGTTTGTTTTATTCCTGGGATTGAACTGGAACGAAGCAGACAGTCGCAGTCGGTTTTTGGTCCTCCAGGGTTTTATTTCCCCCAACATCCAGAGCTGCTGCTGCATGTTTTCCATTTCCTGCCTGATTACTCTGAATAAATGCCACTAGAGCCACAAACTCTTACAAAATAAAAATAAATAATGATTAGATTCCACAGGCTTCTGTCGTAAAGTGTAGTGGAGAGACATTTATTGTAAATTAGCACTGTGAATTGAAGTGAATTTAGAGGGTTTGGGAAGATTGTTAGAGTGGACCTCACTCTGTTACGATCCAAAGAGGGTTTTTTAATAGAAATAAGGCGGATTCTATCCGTAATGAGTTTTTCTACTCTGCTAAATCAGAAGGAAGATGATTAATCAGACACAAAATTGATCAATAATAATTGGAAAACCAGTGGGGTGAGCTGAAGTGCCTAGAGAGATTCATCTGTTTGGTTACGCTTGTGAAATGTTCCCGGAGAAGACAGGAAATGTTTTTATGTTAACAGAGATTTGATTGAAAACTATTACTGGTTTGTTTGTTTTGCCTGGTGAATAAACATAAAGTGAAAAAAATGGGGGATTTCGACTAGTTTCTTGCAAAAAACAACAATAAAAGTTTCATTTACTGTAAGGCGTTTGTACACATTATTAACAAGGGAATCAATTATTTATCTGCTTTGTAAAAAAAAAAGAGTTCTCAATTAATCCGCAAGTAAAAAAGAAAAAAAAAACATGACTATTTAAAACAGATACTAGATTCAATAAACAATTTTACGCGCGGGCGGCTCTGTGTGTGAAGTTTTTTTTCTGAAAGAGTGCAGAGTGTGCAGAGACACGCGTGGGTCCACTCACCCGCGATCCGGGCTTCTGTGCAGAGACTTGAGGCAGGTAGCAGAGGAGCAACGGGGCCAAAAAGCAAGAAAAAGTGAAGACAACAGCGCTTGGCAAAAGCATGACGGAGAGCTGGTGGCGCACCGAGAAGCGCGCAGTATCTCCAATCCGGGAAGAAAAAAAAAACCCACAAATCTAAGACGTTATTATTAATTTGAGATCCCAAAAACACATATGTATGTAGAAATATCTTCACTCTTTTCTTCTTGTAATAACTTCCTTGCTTTGTCTGTCCAACAGCTATTCACATAGTGCCGTGCACAGGAGCGGACATCATGACCGGCCGGAGACCGCGGCGGGAGGCTTCATCCACTGCGGGAGGATCAGCTGTTCATCGCGGTTTCCACAGGTTCAGTGTCGCTGCACTTTCATTTAAAAGCCAGGCTGAAGGCTGCGTCGCTGACTGACGCTCTGCCGGAGCCAATGGCGGCGCCGCCTGGTGGCGAAGCCGCGCCCATATTGAGAATAGAAAAAAAAAAGAAGAAGCTGCTGCCCAGGATCTGGTTGAGTCAAGAGAAGCTGCCAGCTGCAGAGACCCCTCAGTGTATTATCATCCGTCTTTGAGAGCAGAGACAATGGCCGAGCGACTGTGAGGTTAAACTTTGGGCTCTCATCCCCTTTCAGGGACGTATAATGCTCTATAATAGGCCAGTATCCTGCTGCTGTGACATTTAGCCTCTGTACTTGGGTTACAATGGGAAACATCTATTGAATAAAGTCAATAGCTGTCACACACAGCCCGGGGGGTCAGCCTGTGTTTGAAGATCTGCCGCTGCCGACTGGTCAGAAATGTGCTTTTTAATTCATGATTTAGTTTCATAGTTGTCGTCAAACCAGTTTCGGCATCCGGTGTGAAGGTTTTTTTTCTTTATTTAAGCATTTCATTTTTGTATTTTTCATTTGATTTGTTGACAGCAAGCTTTGGTGTTGAAGGAAATAATTTCCCTTTTTTTTCCAACATAAGCTGGTTTTGTTCAGTCATTCTTTGGTTTTGGGGAAAGTTGATCAGCTTATCAGGTTTCTGTCAACTTATAGCAGATATAGGAAGTCTGTTTTAAGTTTTTGTGATGTAACATCAACCTATGAAATAATTACCTGCTTCTTTATAAATTATCTTAAATATCCATGATGGAGGTTTAATGGTTGTTTGATGGCAATCAAAGCCGCCCTTTGGTTTTGGTCTCAGGGTAGCCACTAGCTTTCGCCTCTAGGAGGATGAACAGATGATTAAGTTAGCATATGATAACAGCAGTTTTGTGAAACTGGTTAACAATTTAGCTACAATTTTTGTAGTTAAGTTATCAGTTAACTTCAGTTGTTAAAAAAATGTTATATATATCAAATATGACTTGAAAGAAATTCAACTTTGTAATTTAGCATCTTGAAATTGGGTCTTTGTCACTTTAAAAAACACCGGCACTTTCTGAAACTCCACTTTCAGGAAGTCACTGCAGCATCGCTCCTCTACTAACCCTTTAGCAACTTTTTTACCCGTGTTTCAAAGAAGTGGCTTGTATGATGAGCTCAGCAGATGCATAGTTTCACCAGGTGTTTGCTAATTGCTGCTGGCTAGTCTGAAGGAGTCGAGTAATCGCGGGGAGGGTACCCCGCGATTACAGGGTACCCTCCCCCCCGTAATCGCGGCGGGGAGGGTACCTCTGTGAGGCAGAAACTCCGCTTGTAAATTGAAAGGGGGAGTTTTGTCCTTGAAGGCGGAGCTAAGTCCACCCAGGCATTTTGCACAGTGGAGTGGTTGCCATGGCAATTAAAGGAATTCTCAAACATGCATAAAAGAATCAAAGCATTACTCCAGGTGTGTTTTGACGAGGCACATGAAATTTGAAAAAATCAATTTTACAAATGCTTTCCCTTTAACTGAAACTCACTTTAAAAATCCTTCGCCGTCCCTTTAACTGCTTGAGTTACTGCTCTCTGTGTGAACTGTTTACATGTAACATGGTCCAACTATAAACCTTGAAGCACACTTTTCTTCTCAGTACAGGACTATAATTTACTAAGTAATAAATATATATTTTAAAATCCAGCGATGTTGCTGTCATATTTTCCCCAACTAGTGATTTTGTTATGGCCCTGCCTGACACGTGCGCTAACTGCGGCCTTTTAAAAGTGAAGCCACATCGCAGCCATCCAAACAAATCAAGCCAGTTCTGGCTGCCACATTCTCTCTCTCTCTCTCTCTCTCTCTCTCCCCCCCCTACTGAGAAGGAGAGAGCATGTTACAGGGAGACGTGGTGCAGGTGTCCAGCTCTAGTCCAACAACCTCTCACTTCTTCCAGGCTTTTAAGAGCTGAAAAGGCCCATCCGGCTCCCCACTCCCCCTCCTCCTCCCAGTCCTTGTCCCTATAGATATTTTTAATTGTTGGTTTTGACAGTTCAACGGCCCTTTGAGTGCCTCACTGAAGAGCCTTGTAATCGGAGCAATTGAACTGCTGGAGCTGGCACAATTAGGGTCACCGCTGATGATTCCTGGCTAAATGAAGGGAGGCTTCCTCGGAACGGATCGGCGACAGGAAGGGGAGGCCGGTGGGGCGGTCATATTTGGAGAGAGAACAAAAGAGGGAAGGAATGAATTCGATACTGTGAATTCTTCTTATCGGAGCAGTGTGT
>NW_015113240.1:196329-200014 GCF_001443285.1 Poecilia latipinna | reverse complement strand
CTACCCAGGCTCTCGCTCTCCCCCGCCGGCTTACATCAAGTACACATGGCTGAAAATTAGCAGGTGTCTGTAGACACAGAAACAGAGAGGGCAGTGCAGAGGCCACCCCAGAGATCTGTAGAGGGGGCAGATTTAGCACAGATGTTCAGCCATGATGATGTCACACGATCAAAAAAAAAAAAAAGTTCAAACGCACAAAGACAATTCAAAGATGTATTATTTTTTTTCTCTCTCTCTTTTTTTGTACAAATTCATATTTTGTGAACAAACGCATTGAAAAGTACAAAATAGAATATAGTTTTGGTGGATAGAGCACCAAAACTGCAGCAACACACTCACACACAGACATCCTTGTATTTATATACAAACTGAAGACTTTGTATTGACTTCCATTCATTTTAGTAACTGCATATATGCCAAACCAAGGTATTCTCCCTAACCCATTTTCCCAAATATATATTTTATTTCACTATTTACTTTTTCTTCTTTTCTTTTTTTTTTTTTAGACGTTTTCAAGGAGGGGTCACAGCCCCCCCTGGCCCCTCATTTTGGGGCACCACTGCTCTACATGTAAACAAACCTGGTCTCATACGGAGCAAATAAGTGGACAAAGACAAAAACCATCTGGAGTCGTAAACTTTAACAACAACCACCCTTATGAAAATTGGCTGAAAAGTTCAACAGTTCCATCCGATCACGGCTCCCAGCTCCAGCTGAAGTTGCCAAAGAGTTTAGCTAACTCAATTTGTCTATATGTTTATAAGAAATGAAAAATGCTTTAACCTGGCCTCCTTGCCAAATGGCCACTTGGCACGTAAAGAGTCTGTAAATGTTTTGGATTTCACTCTTTACTTCCGTTCTCGCGCACACTGTGACGAGTTAAATATTAATCAATGACAGGGAAACAGAAAGTCATCAATTACTAATTAGACAATCTTAGAAACTGAGCAACTTTTTTAAACAGTAAAGCAGCGATTTAGAAAATATGTATTCATCAGTTCCATTTTTAAACCTGTTTGAACATTTTCTTTCTTTTTTCCAGCTTCTTTTTGCTCTAATCTAATGAAAATGCTGATTTATTCAAATGCATCTTTACTCAAATACATTTAAAAAGATTTTGTAGTTAATGTCTTATGTAAAGCCCTGGACAGAATCATTATGCATGATAGATACTGTAAGATTTCTAGATTCACCTGATATATTGTGGAAACTCAGACAACTAAATACATTTACAACGCAGCATGAAAGACAGGCAGAGAAGGGGAAAGGGGAGGGTGGCATGCTGAACAAAAAATAAAAAGAAACTCAGGGGTCAGATAGAAAACCCCTCGCTTTTTAAAGTATCATCTGGATTTCATTTTTATAAATTCCACATATTTTACATGTACTGGCTGCAATTTTCACTAGCTTCTAAATTGAGGAGCCACATTCGGGGGCCTCAGTTGGCCAACAGCGCCGGCTTCTCACTCCCCTCCTCGAGACACGAACTTGCACGCTTTGAGATGGAAGCGCTCGGCAAATAAATAACCCAGGAAAGCCAGCTTAACTGTGAGATATGAGGGATTTTTTTATTTTCTCTCTTTCTCTTTTTTTTTTGTACAAAGTGAGTGAAAAGGGAAAGTGGCAACAGAGAGTCGAGGGTGTGAAAAGAACTATTGAGTCTGGGCTGGGGGTCTCGCACCTGCGCTGTCTATTCACCCCACTGTTTATACACTGTCATCCACAATTAATACCTCCTGGGGACGGGGCTGCCTGCCCTCCACAGGGCCCCCAGACCCATCCAGGGCCCTTATGGATGCCTAATTGAGCATACCGCTCTCCTGATTGAATTAACAGCTCGGTCTCTGGGACCTTTTCGCCCCTTCAGGGGAGGAGAGAGGGAGGCGGGGAGGGGGAGCGTTACACACCCCAAAAATGGAGCCCTGTTCGGTCCAGCAGACACCAGAGCTGGAGGAAGAGGGAGAGGTGGAGAGGAGGGAGGATAAAAAGCAAAGGGTCAAGCGGGGGAGTTGTTGAAACTGTCCAAAATAACATGACCTTTTCTGTCAGCAAACCGAGGCTGGAGGAGGTTGCGGGAGGGGTTGGCGGGGGGCAGGAGGTCCCGGTCTTCACAGGCCCAGAGGGTTCCAGCAGGGCAGCGAGCTTCCAAGGCAAGAGAAGGGACAGACTGTAGCAGAGGACACGTGCAGACACTGCCGCACGCCTCTGGAACTATATCTGTCTAACAAGCCGCATGAAACATTGTCTTTTCCTCTCTTTTTGTTTTGTTTTGTTTTAAGAGTCAAAATCAGTCTTTGGACAGCTGAAGTTTGGTTCTAATAACGTTCCTGCATTGGTTCTTTCCGATCAGTGCAAGCACCGTATGTTTGCTGTTTAAAAATAACAAAAGTCCATAAATAGGACAGGAACAGAAATGTTTTCAAAATCCTTAAAATCTTTTACTTTTTGTGCAGTTGGTGCTTTATTGGTGTCGGTAACACTGAGTTGTGCATTATGGTTTTCAAAAACTGTTTGAGCTAAAATCTGAAAAGTGGAGAGTGTATTTTGTCTTCAGAAGTCATCCAAATTAATATCAGTACTATTCCAGTAGCTGGGTTTCCGTTACAAACGTGCGCAAAACTTTGTCGATTTTCCACTATTGTCAGAAAAAAAACACAATTTCACAATTGTGGTTATTTCCATTAAATAAGAAACACAGTTAAAATCACATGTGACTAAGGTTGTTCTCACGATAAGTTATTTTTAAAAAAGTGCCAGACCATCATCCTCCTACCACTTCCTGTCTGCTTTGTCAGTTCCACCAGTAGTAACAGCCGGTTGTTGATCACATGACTAGTGTGATGTGAAAAAAGTTTTTCCATTGCAGCGTTGCGAAATACACTCATTTCAATAAAGGAGCAAACTTTTTAAAGACATGCCATGTGGTCTGAATCAAATTTAAGTTCAGAATTTGACTGGGCCGCTAGTCAAAGTCTGAACTTGTATTTTTTGAAGCCATTCACAAGTGGGCATGCTGGTGTTATTTTCATGCTGCGTGATTCAAATGTGCTTGAGTTTGATCCTCTGAATTCACCGTTTCATGGATAATTTAATTCCTTGAAACTGGGCCTCTGTCTTTTTAAAAGCTCCAGAATCAGCTCATCAGATGTGCAGTTCCACCAGGTGTTTGCTAATTGCTGCTGGCTAGTCTGAAGGAGCAGAGTGGGGGAGTCACAAGGGGAGGACTGCTCTGAGAGACAGAAGATTGGACGTTTAGAAACCAAGCTGCACCCTTAAGATGGTGCTGGGTCCAAACGGACGTTTAGCACAGCTGACCCGTTTCCACGTGAGATTGAAAGATTTCTCAAATATGCATGAAAGAATCAAAGCAAACCTCCAGGTATGTTTTTTGATGAGGGAGGAAGATTATGACTCGTTGTAAAGCTAAAAAGAAAAGAGAAAAAAAAAGTCGACTTTACATAATACTACTTTAATGACTGAAATCCTCATGTGGAAACAGCTTTCTTAATTAAAGTTAAATTTGATTTTAAAGTAAGATGATTTGAAGTGTGACAAAAAAAAAACTGTGAATCCAAAATCCATCAGCATGTGTCACCAACAATTTAATTAAGAAACACTTGAAAGTTTGTTTGTGAGCAGACATAAAGCTGTACAGAAATAAACATATATATATATATATATATAT
>NW_015113240.1:178213-193199 GCF_001443285.1 Poecilia latipinna | reverse complement strand
AACACTCGAGAGATTGTGTGTGAGAACACATAAAGCTGTACAGAAAAAAATATATATATATATATATATATATATATATATATATAGAGAGAGAGAGAGAGAGAGAGAGAGAGAGAGAGAGAGAGAGAGAGAGAGAGTCTTTTTCAGTGTAAACCCACCAGCCGGGCTGTTCGGTGGTCTCCATGACTGCACCGAGCGGCTCACCTCTCGATGAACCCCTCAGTCCGGCCCACCAAAAACAAAAACAGAAACATGGAAATGTTGTCGGGCAGTGAACTGTGCCCCATTCTAAACCCCCCTCCACATTCCCCCCCCCCCCTCACCCAGCCAGACTCTATGCCCCCCTAGTTAACAAGCCAGCTACCACATTCCCTGTCGTCGCTCGCTACCCGCCGTCGACCTGATACGGCGCGCGGGAGGGAGCCAATTAAACTCGCACTGTTCCCCACAACGGGTCAGGAGTTTAGTGGGTCATTATCACTGTGGTTTTCACTCAGGGTTATCTAATCATCACTGAACCAAACCAGACGACTGCGGTTATAGAGAGTGGCTTTCGGCGCGTTAATTGAGGCTGACGGTGGTGACGGCTGAGGGAACGCAGTCGGTGCTGCTCTGCTTGTACGAGAGTCTGCGGCGTAGCAAGCAGGTTGTAGACATGTTACCTAAAACGTACAAAGTAAGCATATTTGTATGCTCAGATTATTAGGTAACAGAATTGAACTGTGTTATGTTTTCCTGTGTTTTTTTTTGTTTGTTTGTTTGTTTGTTTTTTTTCTTGACTCCTAAAGTTGTGTCGTTTCTGTTACTTCCTGGAATATTTTAACTTGTCGGCGTGATTGGTTCTTTTTCATCCGAGAAATACGCTGATTGGATGAAAGTGATTTCCTGGTGTTCCTGCTCTATTTATACACATCTTTGCAGATGCTCACCTGTTAATACCCTACTTTGTGTATGAAAGACGCATTAAATTTATCACCTTTTTGGTCTTCTTGGTGTTCCGTACATGATCAGCAGCAGATATATGAGCTCACATGAGTTTCGATGCACACTCGTATCGTATTGGTGACACAAAGACAAGGCCACAGGAAAGTTGTGTGTCCTCTCTTCTTTGTAAAATAGTCCTGGCTAAGTGATATTACACAGAGTAAGTATTTGAACAGCAGCTGTTTTTCAAGTAATGTCATAAATTTTCAAATGGATTTAAGTCTGGGCTTCGACTGGGCCGTTCGGCAGAACCACTGCAAGTGTATGTTTGGGGTCATTGTCCCTCTGGGACATGAATCTCTTCCCCAGTCTAAAGTGTTTTCAATTCAAATCCATTTTTAAAAAATAATCTTTTTTGATCCCAAACGGAACTCAATAAAACAATATTCTGCGGTGTCTGACGGTTCCGTCGCAGTATTTGACTGCATCCATCTTCCCATCAACACTGACCAGTCTTCTGTCCCCACAGCATGATGCCTCCTGCACCATATATTGCATCATGTGATGTGCAGTTAGTGTTCACCTGGACGCAGCGTCCCGCATGTATGCCAGAGAATTACGCTTTTGTCTCTTTGCTCTGTGAAATCCGCATAAGACCGCGATAGTTTAACAACCTAACCCTTGTAACCACTCCATCGCTGTATTCCTGTCCTCCTTTGTGTCCGTGACGCAAATTCTCTACCAAACCTCCCAGACCTCCACTGAAGAGCTGGATTTATACAGAGTTTGAGCTGCCGGTCGACTGTATTCGCTAATGAGGCAAATTCTGTAGGCAAATGGTTGAACTGGATCTTATTTAGGAGGCTGAATGCAGAGGCATGCCAAACCTGTTAGAATTTCTCTATAAACATTAGGAAAAGCATTTCCTTTCACCTCATTAATGCACTGTATTGTAGCCGGTTTGTCACAATAAAATAAAATAAAATAAACCAACAAAATGGGTTGAACTTTGTGGTTCTGATATACACAACGGGGTGAAAAGATATGGATACTTCGTGCAAAATGGTCATTTTATTATTTAAAAATTTTCTTAATCTCAGATCTTTTTTTATTTTTAGAAAGTTGGGAACCACTAGGAACAAAGCTTGTTTTCTCTCTTGTGAAATGAAAAGTTTAACACATGCATTCGTCTGACAATCAGGTTAATGGACTAAAGTTACTGAGCAGACAGAAAGTTGGGAAAAAGAGTTCGACAAAAAAATAAAAGATTGATAACAGAATTAAATGAAAACAAATAAAATCAGTTCAGTATTGTTTTGTGTTTTGTTTTCCTTGTTTGTTTTTTAACACCTGATAGCTTCTTTGCTTCTCTTGAGCAAAAAGAAAAAAGAAAAAAGTGTGTATTTTCAAACTGTCCGCCATAATCTCAATCCTCCATTTATTCTAATGAAGAATCCACCGCCTGTTAGCGCCTGGCCGACGCCCCAGACCGTGTTACTGCGGCGCCCTCCTGTGTCCATTTTTATTAATTACACACAGGTTCACAACCACACAGGAGTTGTTAATGATACCCGCTGTTACGCACCTTACTGCGTGCATCTATGCTACCTATGGCTTTCCCTTATTTTACTTAAGTATTTTTATTTTATTTTATGTATTCATTCATGATTATGTTTTTATTTTAGTAATTACTTGTCTTTCTCCGCTCCACTAGATTTATTAATTGTTTCTTTAACACAGTGTAAGCCCTTTCTACATAGTAAAACCGGAAGCGTTGCGAATAACACCGCATTTATTTATTACGAATCATTATTTGATTTACTCGGTATTGTATTTCAATTGTATGTACGCTTACTATAATTTTTATTTAATTTATTTTAATTTAAATTTTTTCTTTTGCTTCTAAAAGCCCGGTTTTAGCACGGTTAAACCGGAAACTGTGCAGACAGCTTACAGTCCAGTTACCATGTTATTTTTTTATTTTTTTATTCGCGACACGTTCATTTATTTATTTATTACTCCTACTACATCTCCCCTCATTTTTCCTCTATTATTATTATTATTATTATTATTATTATTATTATTATTATTATTATTATTATTATTATTATTATTATTATTATCTACAGCATCTTAATCTTAAAGCGGTCAGCTGCGTGAACAAACCTCTGTTTCCTTGCCTCAACAAGGCGGAGCTTAGGATGCTGAGATGAGGCGAGCTGCTGAGAAGCAGGTGGAGACGGCGGATGTTTACGCGATGCGCTTCACTTAGGGAGGATCAGAGGGAGCTGCTGGAGAGGATACATCTGCCGTTGATGAGAGACGTAGTAAGACAAAATTAATTAATTAATTAATTAATTTAAAAATCACGCTGCTCTGTGTTCAAATCGTGGTCGGGAGGCGTCGATTGGAGCTCCGCCGCAGAAAGAGGCTGACGGGCTGCGAAGCGAAGCGCTCCATCTGTCTCCATCGTGTAGCTGGAGGCTGCGGCGAGGTGATGCTCCATCTTTGGATCGGCGGCCGGAGCCGTTTTTCCTGAAAGCCTGCTATTATGCAGGGAGCAAGGGAGGCTGCGAGGATTAAAGGGGAAAGAAGCACTGGTTTAGAAAACATTTGGCACTCTGGCAGGTCAGTAGAGATAAACTATGTCGTACAGAATTGCATTAAATCCACCGTATTCACATTAGTCGACGTGTATGTTCCATTTATAGCAGTCTGTGACTTTAAACTGTCATTCAGTTGTTGTTTTTCCCTGATGTGGATCACAGTGGAAAAGTCCAGGCCTTCACTGTTAGCAGGTGCGCGCCTATAATCAATTTGGCCCACACTCCTTTACAATACTCAGCTCATTTTCTTTACCATATTTTTCCTTGGCTTCAATGTGTGTAGGTACATGTAGGTCGATTGTGTGAAGAAAAAAAACATGGCTATGAGTAATCAAATTCTCTCAGCCTAGTAACTCTGCCAAAAATAGCCCTTCTGTTAAAGGGCTGTGATGTTTTTCTGTGCGTTATTTCACTTCCCCCGAAGGGAAAATGTCTCATCTGGTGTAAAATCACTGAGTGTATGAACATGTGCTCATGCATGCATGCATGCATCCCTGAAAGCTTGCCTTGACCCTTCCCCCACAGACGGTATCTCTGAACTCAGCTGAATTTTATGATTTAGGCTTTAACCTCCATTTTTGTGTGTGTTTTATACATCTACTCCGTCTTGCACTGATCCCTGCCCTCTTTACCCGCAGTGTGAGCCAACTATGGTCGACCCCTCAGATGTTGAGGAGCAGAACAAGTGCAAAGGCCCACAACTTGACACACCAACTGTGGCCGCTGAAGACTCTCGACTACCAGAACCGGCTGATGACACGACGACTGAGGAGGAAGGTGATGCCGGTTTTGAGACGCCACCCACTGGCAGCTCAGAGCCCAGCCCCTGCCACACTGCGTCTCCGGTGGGGCCGCAGGTCAGCACACAGGGGGCAGCACCTCAGCAACCACAGACTCAGACTGATGCAGATTTGCCACCGAAACTTCACTTGGACCTGTATAACTTTGATTCGCCCGAGGCGGAGGGCAGTCGTTATGTGTTGACGAGCCCCCGTTCTCTGGAGGCATGCGCTCGGTGTGGAGTCAAACCCGTGGAGCTGCTGCCTCGCCCGCTGGCCGACTTTGTCCGGGAGGCTCCGGGCCGGTCCATGCGTGTCGCCACAGGTCTCTTCGAAGTCTATGAGAAGGACAGACATGGCAAACTCAGGCAGTGCAGGGAAGAGAGGGAAAGGATCATTAGGGAAGAGAAAAGACGGATTCTGCAAGCAGCTGTCAACAGCAGCACGTCTTCATCCTCTGTGGATAAAGTCACATCTGGGATCGGTGCGCCTCCTAAATCTGACACAGTTTCCTCCAGCTCAGTTCCCAGTGTGGGAGTTCCCTCTAAACCTGCAGCATTGGGTGCAACTATCCTATCAAAAGCCTCCACCTCTACTCTTAGTACCTCCCCAAAATCCATGCAACCCAGAACTAGCCCACCTGCAAAGTCTGGGCCCAAAACATCCCTTCCACCTTCTAAGGGTCTATTTCAAGGATCAGTCAAAGCTTCGGTGTCCTCATCATCTGAACATATGAAAACCACACATCCAGTTTCATCTGGTCCCCCACCGGTGCTCAAGAAATCTGCTGGTGGTAAATCGTCCAACACTTTTCCGAGATCAACACCAAAACCTCCCTCCTTCCCCAGAGCCAACACGACGTTAACATCATCGGTGTTGAAGCCTGCCGTTCAGAACTCCAACCCACCTCTGAACGGAGTAACAAGAGGGCTGTTCTCTCAGCACAATGGACATCTTGGATTCCAGTCCAAGGCCCGAGGGAAAAGCCATTCCCTGGAGTCTTTACAGAGGAGGATGGATCCCGTCTGCTGCTCGACCTCCACAACCACCACGACTACATGCACCTCATCGGAGTCCGGGGCGTCATCTGCTTGCAGCTGGGATGGCGCACGAGATCACTGGGCCAAAATGTCAAGTCCTCGAGCTCGCACAATGGCCACCTTCAACTCCCTGATGGGCCGCAGCCTCAGCCTCGGAGACCTCAGCCACTCCCCTCAGACGACACAGAAGGTGGAGCGCATTGTGAAGGAGGTGAAGCGTCGAGGACTCAAGGCCGTGTCCGAGCGCGATCGCAAGATCGCAGCTTTGATGCTCGCCAGATATCAGGAGGAAGACATCATGAGCCAGACTCGCTATGTCGCTCACCTTCAGTGGGACAGCGAGCGCCGGATGGAGGAGCTGCGGCGGGAGCAAGAGGACAGGGAGAAGCAGCGGGCAGTGCTCCAGTGCCAGCGAGTGTGGCAGACCCAGGTTTCGATACGTCAGCAGAAGATCTGCCAGCAGGAGCGCGACTCAGCCGCCGCCAAACTGCGGCAGGCCGAGGAGCATGAGGAGCGCTGGAAGGAGCTGGCAGAGCAGCAGGAGCGCAGCCGTCTGCTGAGGCTGCAGCAGGCGGCGAGAGAAGAGAAGCACAAGAAAGCTCTTCAGGAACAGAATCTGAAAGCCCTGGAAGAGGAGAGGGCTGCAATGCTGGAGCAAGAGAGACTGCTCCTGGAAGAGAAGCTTACTATCGCTGAGCTGAAGAGGCAGGAGCGGGAGCACCAGGCCCACGAGGAGAGGAGAGGTCTGAATAAAGCGGAGAGGAGGCGTCATGCCGCCCTCATACAAGAAATCGCCCGTAGAGAACAGGAAGAGAGGGATGAAGCTAAGAGGGCGGCAGAGGAGAAGCTCAACCGCTCCCTCGAGAACTACGAGCAAATAGTCGAACGGCGGGGGCAGGAACTGAAGGAGAAGGCCAAGCGTGAGGAGAAGCAGATCCAGAAGGCTCGCAAGGCAGCGGAGAAACGCGAGAAGCAGCAGCAGCAGCTCCTGGAGGCCCGCGTGAAGGAGGCTGCTAAGCGAGCCCAGCAGGCCGCCATGGTGGCCGAGGAAAAGGCCAAGGAGAAAGCCAAGCGGGCCGTCCAGAGTCGGCAGGAGAAGGAAAGACTCCAGAAGCTCAACAGACAACGGGTGGAGGAGGAGGAGAGGCAGAGGCGCCTGGAGCTCCTGCAGTCCATCGAGAGGAAGCTGGAGAAAAGTGAGCAGATCTTCAGGGAGAAGAAGGCGGTGCTGGAGAGCGCCCGCTCTGTTGCCCGGGCGTCCTTCCACGTGCGGGACAAAGTGCGGGAGGAGACCAACATGCGCACTTTTGACAAGATGGCCCTGGAAGCGCAGCTCAAAGCGAGTCTGGATGAAAAGTAAACCCACAGCTTCGTCGTAAACCGCCGGTCATATCATCGGCTCTTGACCTTTGTACACTCAACAGGTTGCCCTTCTTCCAATCAACACATTACATTACATATCATTACCCATCAGCAGTTTTATTATACTTTTGACCACTTTTCCCACAAAAGTGAACAAATCCAGATTTGTATTATTGCCGTATTAGAGAAACAAACCATATCAGTAGTTATTTCTCAACAGTGAAGCCCTTTAGTCAGGCGGAGCCAGCTTAATGTTTAGAGTGGACAGAACAATTTTCTTCTTTTTGTGGCAACACAACCTGCTCTCTCTCTCTCGCTCTCGCTCTCTCTCTCTCTCTCTCTCCCTCTCTCTCTCATTTCGTCCTTTTGCCCTTAGCTGCGTTTTATTTCAGCCACTGGACTGGAAGCTGTTCTGGAATGAAAGAGTCATTGTTTATCTGGAAGCACAACTTCACGACAGCTGCGGGGGCTTTCAGGGGGACACTCCTGTTAGTGGGAAAGCAAGCCTGAGGAAAAGGCTAAACACAAATAATTCCCAGCCCACGACAGCCCCCCCCCCCTCCCACCCCCCTTTTTTTTGTAGAAATGCAGACAGTTTGGAAGTCAAGCCCAAGAACGGAAGCTTGTCCGTCCTTTCGGTGCTGACTGTGCAGCGCCAGGAGGTGCAGAGGACGGTAGATATTGCACCACAAGCATTCCCCCTTCAAATTCCCTTCAGGAACTCTGTTTTAGTCCCCTCTTCACGTTAAAGTCAGCACTAAAGCTCTCCAAGAGAAAACCTTCACTCGATTCCCCGTACCATCCTCCTGCTTCCAACACAGCGTCATGGTGACCATCTCCCAGCCAACAGGTAGGTGGTTTAAACCTCCCCGTCTGTTTTTGTTTCATTCTGCTGCGGCAGTAGTTTTAATAATGCACTAATCCTACAATTTTCCAGCTGTGAAAAGGGAAAAAAAATAAAAATAAAACTGAAGCGACACACATGAGATGAGGCCGTTGCCATGGCAATACAAATCTGGCTGGAGTTGCAGAAAGCGCCTGAGTAATGAGGATGGTTCACTGGGAGCTGGTTCTGGATGTTTCTTTTTCCCAGCCAGGATTTTGGTGTTAAATAGAGTCTTCTAGCTGTTAGAATGCAAAAACATTGAATCAATCAAACTTTATTTACTCGAGAAAGTGTTTCACTGAGGTTCAAAACAGCCCTGGATGTTTCTTTTCTTTTCTTTTCTTTTTGTCACAGTACAACCACAACTGGAATATGATGTGACAAACCAAAACAAAGGAAACCAAAGCAGTGAAGCTGAAAGAAGGTCTGAAAAGTTTGGGTTGCAGTGAGAAAAGGCCCCCCTGCCGGCTCCCACGTTCACAATTTGTAGAACTTTGGGTATGCCTTTAACAGTCTTTACAAAAATAACCCAAGGTCAATTAGATTTAGGTAAAAACTTTGAGTAGGCCATTCCAACATATCGTATGGTTAAGACTTAAAATCCCGACCGTTTCACTTCACCTCTGGGTTTGTTTTTATGGTCATGCTGGAAGGTATTCCATCATAGGTCCCAAAAAAAAATAAGAAAAGAGCATCCCCACAGCATGATGCAGCCACCATCATTTGGGGTTATGTGCAACATCAGCTTTACTCTACATATAAAAAAACAACACTAAATATACTGCAAAAGTATCTACATTTATGATAATATTTTACAATATGTTGCTGTAAACTATGCTCCTGTTTTATTTTATTTTGTCGAGTTCAAGTTTTGTTTTGTTTTTCCAGTCGACAGAGTCACCATCACCTGCTTTTCTTAACTATGTAGAATTTTGCTTCCATGCCACAATCCTGCACAGTTCTTCTGTTGTTCCATCACATTAAAATCCCAATAAAACCATTGCAGTTTGTCGTTGTAAAAATGTGGGAAAAGATCTTGGGTGCGGAGACGTTTTTCGAAGCAACCAGAAAGCAGAGCGAGTCGAGCGTTTCAGACAGTCACGTGTTTTATACCTGCTTTCAGCCAAGATGTAAGCCTGAGGGAATTGAAAACACAGCATTACACCAGCAGGATTATGGCTGACTGAGCAGGGCTCCAAGCAGATAATCATGGTGGACGGGTGGGGGGGAAGGATGAGGCAGCAGATTTCCTCTGTGAATGCTTTTTGTATAACAAAAAAATAAAAAATAAAAAAATACAAGGTTTCTCTTAATTGCTGCAACTGCATTTTACAAGTACAGAATAATGGCTGGAGTTGGAATAAGCTGGAAAAACTATCGGTGGTCCTGATATCTGCTCAGAGATCTGAATCTGATTCAATATCAACACCTTCCTAAAATAACGGTTGTTTTTTTTATCTTTTAGAAAGAAAAAAGTTGAGATTTTTCCAAAATGGCGCTTAGGAGATGATATGTTAGAAACTCGAGCTTCATGTTGTTGATTGAAGTCAGTACCTCTACAATCATGTTGATTAAAGTTACACTGTAATATAAATTACAGTGTAACTTAAGTTATATTACACGTGGGTCAAAGGTCATCTGAAAAAGTGATAATAACAATACGAACCTATAACGACGTGCCAATAAGGAAGCCAACAGTTCCAAAAAAATCTGATTTTGTCCCCCATTGTTCATTAAAGGCAACAAAACTGAAAACTCCTACTCCCTCTGGGACATAAAAGCATCAAAAAAAGGCCAAGGATTTATACTTTCATGGACAAGTGGATATAATCGTATGATTGTTCATTTCTCATTGACTTTTATGAAACAAACTGCTTATTTATTCCTTTTTTCTTTTGCTTGACAGATAAAAAGAAATGTAAAACAAACAAAAGAATTTAAATCTGTTCAGAAAAGAAATTAGCAATAGCAAGTCAGACTTTAAAGAAACCACAGGACTGTAACTCGTCTGTTGACAAATCCTTCATTTTGCATCCAGTCTAAAATTCTTTCTTTTCTAAGAAAATAATTTTCTGAAGTAAATTTGTTTTGGCTAAATTTTTTTGTTTTCGTTTTTTGTTTTGACCTTTGAGATTAATCAAAACATCCAGCAAGTCGCCAGAAAATAATTAAAAGATCTAGCCAAATTTTTCTCTTGTCAAATATCCTTTTCCTGACTTGGACGTGTGAATATTAATGAGAGGTTTTGGTTGGTCAGCAGGCTAAATGTGAGGTATACTTATGTGCGCTCAAGCAACGAGGCCAATAAAGACATTTTTGATTATTTGAGATCTTCAGTGACCAACATGTTGCTGAAGCTTTATCCGTATATGTGGACTGTGTATGCAGCAATAACCAGATTAATAAATGACACAGATCTGAACACACACAATACTAAAAGCCTGCCCCATGTTGAAAGACGTAGACTGGTTAGTTTTGTTAAGGTCAGCCGCTATGCAGATGACACTCAGCTCTATTTCCCAGTAAACCGGGCGTTTTTGATGCATTGTGGTGCTTGTTTGGCTACATGAATGAACTAAAGAAACTTAAACTTCAAAGATGTTAATTTCTGAACCTCCCAAACCTACAGTTTATGTCTACTATCAGACAAATTTAGAAATTTCTCATTAGAAAGTGCAACAGATGGCTACTCTATCAACTCAAAGTCCTGATCAAGGCCAAGCGTGTTTGTATTTTGATCTTATTGTTTTTCCACATTGACGTACTTATTTTATTCTAAAATATATAATCTTTGAACATGTGTTATGTAGTGCTATATTAAAAATGAAATGACTCTGACCGATTTCATCCCTCATCTTTTTTTATCCGCTGCAGGTCCCAGAGATGATTGAGAGCAGACGACTGAACCAGGCCTGAGCTTTCTGCACAACAAGCTCCTCTCCTCTCTGAAATGTACCTATAGGAAAGCTGATCATACTCAATTTTCTTTTTCCATCCGTAATTATCATCATTGTCGTCAATAGGCTTCTGAGAGAAGCGGCTGCCTTTCTGCATCAACCAATCAAATGTACACGGTTCAAAGACAGCTTTATTCATACCAAGGCGTGCTGATCAATCTGTTCATTTTTTGTCCTTCTAACCTTCTTATCTTAAATGTTGGCTTTTTTCCCCAAGTTTTCTGGTTATTTAATGTTTTTCTTTTCTTTTCTCTCTCTTTAAACTACTGTTGTATCAGAAAAGGTTTGAGATGTAGCAATAACGAAACGGTTAAGGACGACAACAGATGCATCCGTGAAACGTAAATGCAAACAAAACCGGACAAATAAAAAGATCTTCGAGGTGGAATTGAGTTATCTGTCTTGTCTATGTCATTTCTCTATGATATCATGTGATTTTGCAATAAAATGTTTGAAGTACTTATTCGCAAGCCCTGTTGAGATGCTGAAGAGAAACGTGTACTTAATGCGACTGAAAGCATCAGGTACAAGAGGGGAAAAAATATATACTTTTATTGTTTATTTGCGATGGTTTGATACACTATTTAACTGATTTCATCTTTCCATATCACACAAAATCAGCCTTTATGAGAGCAACAAATTGTTTAAGCAACTTAAATTTGAGGAAAACTGTTCCAACCGAACAAGCAAGCGACTTGTTGAACCGAAGCTCTTCAAAGCAATAGCTTCGTGTTCATGGGTAAAACTTTGCTGTAAATTTGTTGTCTAGAAAGTTAGCAACTCCAGTTTTTGAAACAGAGCAAAAGAGGGAACATTCTTTCTCTGAAAGGACCAGCTTATCGGACAGTCGTGGTGCACTGCAGATATTGTTTGGCTACATAAGTGAATTATTGTAAATTGATAGGGGTGAACTTCTTAAACCTCAACGAGTTCAAGACAAAAATCTTAATTTCTGAACCTCCCAACTCTACAGGTTACAGTCTAGTAATCTACAGCTACTGTCGAGCAAATGTGGAGATGTCTTAGAAAATGCAGCCACTAAATATTCTATCAACTCAAGGCCAATCATGTTTGTATTTTTAGTTCACTTCATACCCTCGTCTAGAAAGCTCACAACTTCTAAAACACAACACTCAGTTGATTTGAGCTAATTGTCCAAAAGTCTTAAAATATGTGTAAAAACTCAACTTTTAGTGCAGACACACAATCTCACCCCAACATTGAACCTTTGATTGTGTTTTATGTACTCAGAGTAAAACTCATCCCATGCTAGGAAATGACTCTTTTCAACTTATTCACAGTTTCCAAGTTTTCGGGGACCACCGTGAAGCATGTTGATTTAGTGTCTGTTCAGACGTTTCTCTGATGAATTTAGCCTTAGATTTTGGGTAAATATCTGGCTGAGGGACTCCAGTTTCGACCTGTTTCCAGTTTACTGGTGGACGGTTTGTTATGGAGCAGGAGAGGAAAGTCTTTTTCTGGTGTAACCAGATTAGCAGATGGATAGATGGCATCCAGTGGTTGTTATGAAGACTTGGTTGACCTCAAGCAGTCCTTCTTCTCTGACAGTAAACTTTGGAGCTCACCATGTTTATCCGGCAGGACAATTATGGGTCATTTTCTAGGAAGTGGCCAGTGGCTTCAACAGCAGGCAGCTGAGTCACGTCGTGTTTAAACCAACGGAACACAAAGTACAGGGACAACTGACCAGTCACGCTTTCCAAAAGAAGAAAGTGTAAATTCTGAAATATTTTAGCTGCATTCATGTCAAAGAGACTTTTAGGGACGTCAATACTTATGAGGCTTGTTCTTAAAGAGGCAGAGTTACGTAAAATCTACTTCTTTTTTTAAACTTTTCATCATTTTATGATGTTATTCCCTCATCAAAAACATACCTGGAGTGTTGCCTTAATTCTTTCATTCATGTTTGAGAAATCCTCTAATCTCCCATGGCAACCATTCAGTTGTGCAAAACGCCTGGGTGGACCTGGCGTTGAGAACTTCACCACTCGGTTCATACAGACTAGCCAGAGTTTAGCAAACACCTGTTGACACGTTGTTAAAGGGTTAATTGAGGAGCAAAGCAGCGATGACTTCCTGAAGGCGGAGTTTCAGAGAGAGCAGGAGCTTCTTAAAGAGACAGAAGCCCAATTTTAAGGCGTTAAATTACAAAGTCAAATTTCTTTTAAGTCACATTTGATATTTGTAGCATTGTTATAACAACTGAAATGTTTGCATGGATGCTGATTTTGCTTCATAAGCTATCTAAACTAACCTGGGCTGAAGAGAAATATAAATATTTCCACCTTGTTAAGTCATAAATTCAATGCTTTCAGCCACTTTTTTTTCTTCCGGTTCAGTTTGTCTGTCCACACCAACACCTGACCACAGCTGGACCCGTACGATCAAGAACTTAATGACCTGCAACCTGTCTGGCACAAAGTTGCTCAACGACACCTAGAACTGGGGCTTTTACCTCGCTTTCATCTCTGGCCACATAAAGATTACGAATGTCCTCAACTTGCCAGATGCGGCAGATTAAACGGTTTAAATATTGCAGCGTTCTCTGTATTCGCTCATTACTTCTAAAATTAAATGATATTTATAACAGAAGTAATTAGGCACTACATAAATAAAAACTGCCTTGATTTTACTGATCAAATATTATCAAATCAGACAAATGTTATCAAGTTTTATTTGCTGTAGTGTTTACTATAGAAAAGGTTAGCATGTGGCTAAAAAAGAACAGTTCTACAGAAAAGAGTGGGTCAAAATTCGTCCACAGTGACGGAAATACTCAGTTATTAGGTTTATTAGGATGGTGGGATTACTTCATTTTGGTTAGGATTGGTTTTTTTCCCTAAATAAATGAAGTTATAACATGAGAACTAGTTTTCTTTCTGTTTTTCCAGGTTGACTTTGCCTGATGTTAAGACATTTTTCAGTAAACAGAAGCATTTGAGTGCAACAAAGAAAGCAAAAAAAAAACAAAAAACACACAGACAAAAAAAAAAAAACCCAAGGAGGTTATGTGACTTAAATTTATTTAATTCATCTTGTCCGATTCCTTTTATTATTGCAGTGACTTGGAACCGTCAGTGAACAGGTGTGTGTGTGTGTGTGTGTGTGTGTGTGTGTGTGTGTGTGTGTGTGTGTGTGTGTACGTTAAGGTTTGGGATCAGGGTCTTTTCCAACTTTATGTGCTGATGAAATTAAAGCTAAAGGACCATTTCTGATTTGTTGTTTTTTGTTGTTGTTTTATTCTTCTTTTATCCACTCAGTCTATCGTGGTGTTTGCGGCTTCCTTGCGAACGACGATCTTGTAGACGCTCTCCCTGAAGCTGCTGTCAGAGGTGAGCCGCCGAGCCGTCGCCCGCAGTTCCTCCATGCCGTCGTCCGAACCGGCCACAGCAAACGACTTGGAGTGTTTCACTGGAACAATCAAAGCCATTCATCAGAAAAAATGACTTTTTTTTAATTATTATTATTTAGCAGTTCTATTCTCACATTTTACAAATAAGACAAAAAATATTCTGATTGATTTTTAAGACTTGTAGTAAAATTAGCAAGTATATCATCAGCGCTGTAGCCGAAAGCTAAACTTTCACCACAGATGTTTTCTGATCTACAATATTTGTAGAAATATTGCTAATCATTCACGCTGTTTGTTCGGAAACAAAGACTGACCGGGAAGCGTCAATATTTGTGAGGAGATTTTCTGAAGATTAAGACGGAATGCACGTTCGCCGTCGTTTAAAACCCCAAACAGTCACAGTTCAAACGCGGCGATACGTGGAGGTATTCTTCTGCCATCCCACTCCGACTGCGACGGCAGCAAGAAACGGTAAAGATAGATGTCGTTTGCAAAATCTAAAAATGATATGTTGAGAATATCATCTAACAATTGGGGGGAAGAAAAGAAAAACAAACTCCCGCAAACAGTTTGTTGTAAAACAGAGCCGACGTTAATCACCCTCACTCTGCTGACCGCCGAGTATGAAACACCTTAAAGTCGGTTCCAGGGATTCTTCTGCGTTTCTCACGTTTCAGCCACAAACCTCAGCGTTACTGTAGGGAAATGATGCATGCTTTCCAAAAAAATAAACATAAAAAATGTTTTTACAGAGGAAAATCTGTAAAGGTTGGCATCTGTTCGTTTTGAGTCAATTCTAGCCTCTGCTAGCTTTGTACATCTACAGACTGAAACTTTTGCCCGTTCTTTGCCAGCTCAGAGTCCAGAACATCGGTTTTCCAAGTCCTGCTGCGGCTGGTCTGGTGGATCTAGGTCTGGACTTTGACTGGACCATTCTAACACAAGGATATGCGATGATCTAAATAATCTCTCTCAGTCCAGCTAAATAAAACTTTACAGCCACAAATTTTTTTATTTTATTTTTTTTTTTAACAAAAGAAAGGTAACTCAATTTTTTAT
>NW_015113240.1:165449-174542 GCF_001443285.1 Poecilia latipinna | reverse complement strand
ATGTGTGTGGGGGAGAGAGATATATATATATATATATATATATATATATATATATATATATATATATATTTTTTTTTTTTTTTTTTAAAGAACATAGTTTCCAACTTAATGACAAAAACAACATTACTTGTACTTTTAGTATCATTCTGTGACAAATAATCAGTTTATCGGGTTGTTAATACTGTGCAGAGTTTGGTTTCTCTTTTCCAATGTTAGCAGGGATGCTATTTATAGCCACCGCTGTCAGATGTGTGTATGTGAGACCGACCGCTAGAACGTGAGTGGAGTGTGTGTGAAGCTCACACTCACACCAGTGGCGTCTGGAGGCTCTCCTCTGGATGCGGCAGCTCTTGATCCTGCGTGCGGCGGCTTTGTGTAGGTAAACGGCGTTCTTCATGATGGCCGGCAGCTTCGCCTCGATCTCCGCTGCACAGATGCACTCCTCGAAGAACTCTGGGTGAACGAACACACACACACACACACACACAATCGTCAAACACACAAAAATCGTTGCAGTGAGAGATGACAGCAGACAATCGTGGTGTGTTCGAGTTTTACTGACAAAGATGGCCAAATGTGCCTCCTTTGTACTTGTTCTACTGTTAATATCAGCTGCATCGATTTTGTTATGAAATGTCAAACTTCACAGTAAGTGGATAAAAATGAGACGTTTTGTGCAAAAAATAACATAAGAAATTTTTCTTAATGGTTTCAGGCGTTTCAGGGTGTGTTAGTCATCAAAGGGAAAAACGTCATGAGGTCTCAGAGAAATAGGCATGAGGTCTAAAAATGTGACAATGTATAAAATAAAACCAGAAATGTGTGATGTCCATTTGACTCAAATGTTTAAATAAAATTTCCCTACAAGGGCGAATATTATTTTATCAGTCAAATCAAATCAGTTTTTTTTTTGTATGCTGCCAAATTAGATTTATTTTATTTTTATTTTATTTTTATTTTACCTCTAAGGGTTTCGTAATATACAAAGACGAGTGAAAATATCCCGTCACCTTTCAGCTGTTGAGTCTTCATGAATTTACACTGATTGGACAATAGGTGGCAGTACATACCACCTATTGTCACACAAGGACATTAAAAAGTGGAGGATTATGCTAAAAAAACACACCATCAAAGTTCACAGTCATACAGGTAAGCAGCCTTTAAAATACCTGTACAGACTGCTAAATGAAATGTAGCTAACACAGCTAACATTTAGCTGAAGCTACGTCAGTCACCAGAAGAGCAGACTGCAGCCGCAGCGTCCTAAATGCCTGTAAACATTTAATACGGCCGTCCTGGAGTGACCAGAGTTCTCCTTCAGCGACCTTCGCACAGCTGTGCTGCTAATGCAGGTCGTTAGCACAAAATGAGATTAGCTAATGCTATCTAAACAAGCGCTAATTGCTAACACTCTCACTTCTCAGCTGCGTCACGTCCCCCTTCATCTTCTCATCTCTCTCCTTGGTCCGCTCCAGCGAGTTCAGGCCCTTCTCCAGGTCCTGCAGGGCCTCCTCCGCCTGCTTCAGCCGCTGCTCCAGCTCCATGCGCGACTGGATCTCCGCCTGGCCTCACAAAGCCACCATCAGTTCGGACATGTCAACCGTAAATGCCCGTTTAAATGTTTGTTTTTCTTCTTCTTTCAATAATGAATTCAAATAATTATTTGATTAAAAAAAAGAAGAAGAAAAAAAAAACATTATACTATATTATATCGATAAATATTGTCACTTTCCTAATAATGGCCTAAGTCATTTTTTTTGTCAAGTGATTTTTTTTGTCAAAAAAACAAACAACTATATTATAATTAACTACCATGTATAAAATAGAAAAAAAATATTATTTTTAAATAAAAGTAGATAAGTAATTAATTATTAATCAAAACTATAGTTTATCAGGAATATAAAATGTATAGAATCAAAGCAGGTGGGTTTTTAGCATTGATTTAAATGAACTCAGCGTTTCATCTATTTTGTAGATAAAAATGTTTATATTTGTTTTATTGAGAACTTGATTTGACTGTTTTAGCAGAGATTTTTTTTTCTTCTTATTTAAAGGGGCAGTATTATGTAAAATCAACCTTTTTTAGCTCTACATTATGTTATAATGTTTTTCCCTCACTAAAAACAAACCTGAAGTGTTGCTTTGATTTTGTTCATTCGTGTTTAGAAATCCTTTAACCTCCCTTGGCAACCATTCAGCTGAACATCGTGCTTGGTTGGACCAAGCCCCGCCTTTGAAGACAAAGCTCCTCCTATTAGCTGCCACCCAACAACTCCAACACTCAGCTCCTTCAGACTAGCCAGCAGCAATTGGCAAACACCTGGTGGAACTGTGCGCAATGCTACTTCTCAGCAAAACGTTAAAAGGTTAATAGAGGGGCCTTGTCGTGTTGACTTCCTGAAGGCGGAGTTTCTGAAAGAGCAGGAGCTTCTTAAAGAGACAGAGGCCCAATTTTAAATTTCTTTTAAAACATATTTGATATATTTGTTGTTATAAAATTGTACTATGTGACTGGATAACACGTAATACTGCCCCTTTAAGACTGAAAGGGAGTTTATTTTATAAAGTCTTGTTTGTTGTGTTGCCATAGATACAATCTGATGCCACAAGATTAATCTTTGTGTTTGAGCTCAGTTTGTTCTATAAACAATAATCACTGATTGGTTTTAAGCTAAGCTCATTAAGCCCCGCCCCTTCTCCCAGATTCCACCAAATCTGTATTGAAACGCTGTTAGTGGGGGTGGGGGGATTCTTATAAAGGAAAGGGGCTGCAAATGTAATTCGGCTCCGGCCGTGCGTGCTCTGTCACCTTGAGCTCGGCCTCGGTCTGCTGCTTGTCCGCCGTGAGCTGAGAGAGCGACTGCTGCAGCGTCTGGGCCTGGGTGGAGTAGTACTCCTTCTCCTGCTGCAGCAGCTTGGAGCGCTGCTCGTTCTCATTCAGCCTGCACAGAGAAGGCCAGGAAGCAAGAAACACTGAACTCAGCTCATATTCAATAAATTAGATTACACGTCCCGAGCAAAAAGTACTTTTTATTTCTGCTTGAGTAGTATTATTATTATGAGTATTATTACTCTTACTTGAGTAAAGCTTCTGGGTGGTATGGAGGACCAAAACTGACATAATTAAAAAATAAAAGCAGAAATGTATATATTGTTTTTCCTTTTTTTTATACATGCATTTTTTTATGTCAAGAAATGTATATATTTTTTGCATTTGTTTTTGTGCCATTGCCTAAGGAACTCTCTTTTCTTTTCCATTTCTGTATGCATTTCTGTCTGTTTATGCAAATGAGGAGGGCGGAGTCTTAACACTTCAACTTCTGCCTATTGGTTGGTTAGCATCACACTCTACTTAGCTTCAACAAAGATGGGTGATGAAGCTTGGCAAGTGTGTTGTAACTGCTGATTTTTTTTTATTTTTTGTGTGGCCGCTCAGACAGAAGGTGTGTGTCAGTCAGCGTCTCTCGTGAACACAAAGGTCCAAAGTCAGGTTAGTCATAGTTTGGACGAGGCTTTTGAAAATGCTTTCTACCATTAAATTGTACTTTTTTTTTTCTAATTGAATGTCCATTCTGATAGAGATCAGGAGTGTTACCATGCAAAGAAAGAAAAAGTATCTGCAGTAGTTTTATAACTTATTTCTGTTTTCACAAATCGATTTATTTTATTTTTTATGGGGTTTTTTTTATTTTATTTTTTTTTAGAGTTTTTAAAATATAAACTCACACCACTTGAATGACTTTATTTCTTTTTTTACTTCTGAAGGGGTTAAAAAGCGTTTGACTCGTATGCGTGGCGTGCAAGCGGAGATCAATACGATCTTATGGACACGCGAGGAAAAGCCCTGCGCGTTTACGCAGCAAGACATGAATGCGATGGGAGTCGCAGAGCGGCCGGCCCAACTGACCCGCTCATGGAAACGCGGCGCTATGGATCGCATGTCGGAGCCGAGCATTAGTGCTTCACAGTCGATGGCAGCAACTTGTAATATCCCCACTTACTGCGCCTCGTCAATGAGCTGCTTGGCTTCGGATCGATACACATTTCCACTGTACCATTAGCTCAGACCGGCGCTGCTACGACCGGAGAACATGCCGGGGGGGGGGGGCGACTGCGAGGACACCAGGAAGCTCACTTCTCGTCGGCCTGCTCCTTCTCCTTCAGCAGGATCTTCATCTGCTCCTCGATGTGCCGCAGGTCCTGCAGCACCTCCGGGTCTCGGACCGCCTCTCCGTCCACGGGGTCCTCGCACGCAGACCCCGAACTCTGTCGGTCCGCCTCCTTCTTCTTTTCCTGACCTTTCACCCCCAGCATCAGAAGTCTCCGCTGTTTCTCCTGGGAGAGCTCCTGAAAACAAACAGCGACATCTCTATAGTTTATGCTGGGCTTCTGGTTGTTGCGTTGGTTTTCACCGATGCTATTAATCGACAAAAAAATTTAATCAGATTAATCGCACTCTGGCGCCGTGGTTAATCGCGATCGATCACTATGTCCAACTTTGTAAGCTTGATATACAAATATGCACAAAGTTGCTTCCTTCTAACAGGTTCTAAAGCACTCAGAGGTTTCAGGACATCGTGTATGGGGTTAAAAGTTCATTTGAACACGATGAAACCATTTGGAAAGGCTTGGTAGGAGGAAGTAACTGTGTGTAAACTGTTAGCTCTCAAGCGCTCAGGCGCATTAAGGATGAGGTAAAGAATTTATTGCGTCGCGCCGAAAATCTTGGAAAACAACAAAAATACCTCTATGGACTTCTGAAGCGTATCTGTTAAGCAACTCAGCTCTTCTTTTTCCTGGTCAACACTTTTCAGGGACTGAGTTGTGTCATCGAGGTCTCTGCAACGGCAAGAAGCACTTTTACGCAACACGCTCAGACAAATGCGCTCGTCCGTCTCTGGGAAATCCTGAAGCGAAATGAAGCGTTAGTTAGTTACAGTTTGATCTGCTCCTGCTCCGCCTTCAGCTCCAGAACCACCTCCTCGAACTTCCTCTTCTCCTCCTCCAGGACCTGGTTGAGACGCTCCAGCTCCTGCAGAAATGCACACTTAGAGCTGCGGCGTGTAACGTTTATATAAAATTAAAAAAAAATTCTTGACATGTTTGTTGAAACTGTCACTACGGTATGAGACAGATAACTGTGGGAGAAAATAATTGAGCTCCTCTGCCTTCTCCCAGTGCTCCCAGCGCTAGAAGCAACCAGTCAGAGCCAGGAAGCGGATCTTAGCGCTGTCAATCATGGACGTGTGCACGCTGCTCTCCCACATACGTTTCGGTTTTTCCTTTCCTCCTTGATCTCTGCTTCAATACAGCTTCTCCCATCAGCAATGCCTGTCGTGAATGCTAATGCTTAGCAAGCAATGTTAGACAGCTAATGCTAGCAATGTTAGCTAGCTTTGGCTAGTATGTCAAACAGTCAGCAGATAAGTGGTTTTCCTGGAGCAGTGAGCTGTTTCTTCGCCATTAACACATTTTCACAGCACATTCACGGGGATGACTGATGACACGGGGATCACTAAGACCCTCCTCCTGCCTCTGATTGGTCAGTTTTGACCAAGAGCGGTGCATTTGCAGAAGGCGGATGATCTCAGATTCACAGATTATCTATCCCATATTACACTGTCACAACATGAACAGTTCTGTCTTCATGGTTTTTTATGTTTTTTTTTTGTTTTTTTTTATCAAAGTTACATACTGCAGCATTTAATGTCCCTCGACATGAGTGCTTTGCACTGGATGGTTTTTTGAACAAACAAAAGAAAAAAAACACTGAAACCAGGACCTCACCTCCTTCTGTGCTCTTTGGTGACTTAACTCCTCTGTCTCTTCCATAAGTTTATCTTTAAGAAAACAAACACATTTAAAAAAAATAAATCATTTTCTCTACTCATTCACTGAGCTTGCTCATATTTACCCAGGTATTCTTGTTTCTCCTTGGCCAGCTGCAGCCCCTGAGCCTCCAGGCTCTCGATCATCGCCTCCCCTAGTTGCGAGTTCTTCCATGTGCTGTCCATCAACGGAAAGAAAATGCAAGGAGGAGGAAAAGATTTAAAACCCCTGACATTATTTTATCGATTACTTCGATTCCTGCAGAGGGCCTTTAGATACTCACACTTTCCCTGATTCCTGGAGCATCTCTATCCACTGGACCTGCTCCTCCTCAGACTCAGCAGCCAGGACGATGGTCCCCTGGGGGAGGACGTAATGCATGCAGCATCAGCTTTTTGTCGGTAATGGCATCAAGATTTAAAACATTGGATTTCTGATGGGGTAGTAAAATACTGAAGTCCGGGATCGAAGAGATTTTTTTATTTTTTTATTCTGAAATCAGGTGGAGATTTAGTTGTTTGCTTCAACTCTTAAAAGTTAAAATCACGAGGCGAGACCAGGCCTGTTGCAATGAACCATAAATCAATTTAATGCATGATGAGTTAAAACAAGCTCAATAATTTCCATTTGCATAATTTAACGTCTTTCTCCTTTTTCTTTCCACCGTAAACAGCATGTCAAAAGTCTTCAGTCTGGTGTATTTGGTCTTAACTAGCTGCTTTGTTGAAGAACAATTTTGTTTAGAGGAACTTTATAATTCATTTTATTTGTTAGGAAGAAAATGGCGTTTTACCAGAACAATGAATGATGTCGAAAATGAGGTCAAATCACCTGATATGTTATCAAAAAATAGGCCAAATGACCAATCGTATAATGTCAAAAATGAGGCAAAATGAGACATGATATGAAGTCAGAAATATGATAAAACACTGAAACTATGCCAAATTACACAAAATATGGGATGAGACCGAAGGACACGGAGTATATTATGTCACAAATCAGGTAAAATAACATATTATATAGTATGAAGTCCATAATGTGGTCAAATGACAAATAGTATGACATAAATGGAAAAGGAAACATTACGTTGAAAATGGGGCTGAATCAGATACAGTATATGTGTCGCCAACGATGTCGGAATTTTGTTGAAAATGAGGTAAATTCACACAATGACAAAAATTAGGCCAAATGAGATATAGTATAGTCTCAACATCAAAAATGAGGTAAAATGACAAATAGTATACCATGATGGGTTCAAATGAGACACAGTACGACATCGTACCCCATTTTACCCCGAAAATGGGGTAAAATAAGCCACAGTGTAGTGTGACGTCAAAAATGAGGTAAAATGACAAGTAAATGAATCTTTCTGTCATCTTACTGTAAAACTTTTCTCCTGAGGACATTTGGCTCGTCAATATTGACAGATACGTGTTTCCTTAAAGCTGTTGATTTTGGAAGAAGCACCTGGTCAGCCCATGTTGATGAAAAACTGAAATTATTCCACAAACGTTCTGACATTTGTATTCCAGTCATTTCAAGTTCGTGATTTCACTAATCGTCCTAATCAATTTTCTAGACTTTTATGGTGACAGCTTTGGGCCAGATGGTTTGACAAAGCGGAAGCAACTGGCTCATCTACCAGGATGACAATCAAAAACACAGATTAACAGTTGCTTGGCAATGGGCCAACGCAGGCTTTGGGTTGGCTCTGACCTCAAACCTGGTGAAAATACCAGGAAACCAAACTGGTACAACTGGAACTGTCACAGTTCCAGTTGTAATAGAAACTGATCAAATGGAGCTCCTGCAACTCACAGGAGCATTTATCTATTACATAGAAAACTCAGTCCTACTGTAAAATCTTCAAGGTTGACCACGATGGCAAAAGGCATCCCCATGTCCTCGTTGGACGACACCACGCATCCTCCCAGAGGAATGACTCCCTGGCACAGAAAACAAACCAAGCGTTTTTTAGGAGGACGTGCTCAGAAAGTTGGCGGTGACCGTCGCCAGGCGTTTTGCTCACCTTGGGATGGATATTGAAGTACCTGTTGCTCTCGAAGCTCCTCTTCTCGCTCTCTGCATAGTAGAGCAAGAAGCTGTCTTTGATGATGAAGAATCTTTTGTACCGAGGAGACAATGAAAGCAGCAGTGAGTGAACCCTGAAAAGAACCAACATCTGCCAACGCTCTTGTAGTCGACATCAGCTGCCCTGGCAGGCAGCTCAGCTAGCTTAACTTTCTATGCCAACCTACGTTAGTGGACCGGAACCGCAAAAAGCATAAAACTTTGCTTTCAAGCAACGTTAGACAAAGGAAAAATGGACGGAATTTACTCCTTTATTCTTTTAAATTGAATTTAAAGGAATTTTCCTTTAAATTTCAACTCCATGAATGTTTTCTGAGCATTAGCAAGCACTGCTAAATCAAACTCTTTGAGCTCGTCATCTCATGTGAAAGGAAACGTCATTGCAAGTGAACAGACAAACATCATGAAGCACAGTGGAAGCAGAACAATAGTTTAGGAATGAGAATCTGAACGCCTTAGAATATGAACAAAGCAGTAAAAAGCGTGCACTTTAGAAAAATATCAGATTAATGGTAATTTCTTGAAGCTAGCCAGTATGTGCCGCACCAACACCATAACCTCCGTGAACGACATTTCTACTGCAAAAGTAAATCATCTCCTGTGCAAGTCCAGTTAGACCCTTTAATTGAAACTCCTGCACTTGGCGAGATGATTTTGCTTTGGACTTTGACTAGGCCATTCTAATACATGACTATGCTGGGATTTAAGCCGTTCCGTTACAGATCTGGCTGCATGTTTACACTTGTTGACCCAAACATGTCTAAATGGGACGTCTTATGGCTTCCTTTCAATAAAAGCCTTCTTCAACTTGAGTTGTGTATCCCTGCAGCTTCTCCAGTTACCATGGGAATCATGGCCGCTTCTCTACTTAATGCCATTCTTGCCCAGCTTGTTAATGTCGGTGAACAGCTGGGTCTTTGTATGTTTTCATCTGCACAACACTCTTGGGTTTGGATGATGGACCGGACAGAACTCCTTGAGATATTTACAAAGATCCCATTAGCTACATTTCACCAGCTACTGGTTGATTTTGATTGTCCAGCTGTGTCCAGCTGCTCTGAAAAAGGATTTGACATTTCTCTTATTTTGATTCTTTTTTTTTTTTTTTTTTTTTTTTTTGCCCCTTTTTATTTTTTTTTTTAAGGTTTTTTTTTCCCCCCCCCCTTTATTTTT
>NW_015113240.1:148936-162418 GCF_001443285.1 Poecilia latipinna | reverse complement strand
CACCGTACGCCCCGCGGCCTTAAAAAAGGGTTAAGGATCTCTTTTTTTTTTATTCTTTTTTTTTTTTTTTTTTTTTTTGGCCCATTATAATTCTTTCATTAAGGTTATTTTTTACCCGCTCCCTTCATTGTTAAATTGTGACAATATAAGAAGTCAAAATAGCACAACTTAATAACTGTTATCAGATATCATTTAGCAAAATACTACAAAGTAACAAGACTGGTGGTGTGGTGGCTATAATGTTATGGCTGAAAAATTAAAGTATTTTGGGGTTTTTATTACCTCAATCTCTTGAGATTAAAACAATCATTTTTGAACACACACACACACACACACACACACACACACACACACATACACAGACGTCTTGAATACACAAAACTAACTTGCAAGTAATTTTTCAGCACAATATAGGAGCTTGTTTGAAGTCAATAATTCCTTAATACCTTGGCATTGATGAAAAAGTACTAGCTGGAAGTGAAATAATCAGTCCACGGAACAATAATAAGTTGAAATACCTTGTTCCATGGACAGACTATTTCAGTAATAACTAGTACTTTTTCATCAAAACACCTACCTCATGCTGAAAATTTACTTTGAAGTCAATTTTGTCTTATTCCAAATATATTTGCACTGAGAACTAGACCAAAAATAAAATATTATGTTTTTGCAGTCACGTGTTTCTGGAGTAAAATAAGGATTTTTACTTTAGATTCAAATTAAGTAAGGGATTTTCTTTAAGTGAACCATTTTTTAGATCCACTCAGATGCTTTTGAGTGGAATTAATATATGCAGTACAAATGCAGGATTTAGCCAACTACCTGAAATAACCCAGAAAAGCAAGTAAAGAAAAAAAGAGAGAGATCACGCACTGTAAAAAAAAGTCTATGATAAACAGTAATGTTGTGTGAGGAAACCCATAAAGAAAACATAAACTGTTGATTTGATGTGAAGTTCCTGTTGATAAATGAATCTGTGAAAATTGTAATTTGTACATTTTTACATTTGAACATTCATTGTTTTTATGTTCATTTTACGGGAAAACATTTGTCTTTTTTCCCACCTTTAAGCTAAAATGTTTGCTTTTGCAGCATCATTTTTAAAATGTAAAAAAAGAAAAACTTAGAAAAAAGCCAATACTGTAACCGTGAAAGAATAAAATGTTTTACTGGTAATTTTACGGTGGAATTCTGGGAGCCACGACTGTTAGAGTTACCGTATACCGTGAGATTTACGTTTTTTTTGTTTTTACAGTGCACATACCCCTCTCCTCCACTCACCTGCGGGACCACTTGGCCGATGGCCGTCCGAAGGGTCTCTTCCACAGCACGCCGTGCAGCTGCACCTTGGTGCTGATGTCCAGCGCTTCGGAGTCTGACTGCTCCATGGACGTCCAGGGTGACAGCAAAGAGTTTCTGGATGAAGATGAGAACATCCCCTCAACAGAATTCCCCTCACCCTGGGAGGTGGGGCCAAAAATAAAAAATAAATGTAGATATATATATCTATATATATATATAAAGTGTTGCACAGTCTGTCAATAACAATTAGTCCAACAACATTCGATTAGAAACAAAACACGCAGAGATCCTGCAGGCGCATCCAGCCTCAATACCAGGCAGGCGGAGGAGGAAGCAGGAGGCAAATCCCAATAACTCAGCAGGCTGGAATGATGCAGCTGCCAATACGCTCATCAGCTGGAGGCAGACAGACCCGCACCGCATCGTGAGCACATCAGGGAGGGAGGGAAGCTTTAGGAATGAGTTGCTAAATCTGAAGCCGGTCGATAGAGTCCGGCCAGTAAAAGCTGTTATTCAGATTACAGCACTCTCAGTTTACAGCTACCGGCAGGTACGACCTACTGGGTCTCTCTCTGTCTCTCCCTCTCATTTATAATTTGCTCCCTAGTTTCAGAAGCAGCGAATGATGAGGAGGACATCTGTTTGTGTGGCAGGACTTTCTAGTAAAAGGGACCGGAGAGTCTGACATGCAGCTTCAGTGTCATCAGTGTCAGATTAATTCCCAGCACATGTGTCTGAGTGGAAGGGCGGCGGATTATACAGATACTCACGGCTCGGCTTTAGCGTCCAGGACGGTGAGACGCATTAGCCGCGCGGAGAGCTTCCAGATGAAATGGCCTGGACGAACCGGACAGAGAGGAACAGTCTCAAAGTTATATAACTGACATGTTGACATTTTTTTTGTCATGTTAAAATTCAATTTAATGTCGTTTCCCGCGATTTTATGAATCAATGTCAACATTTCCAGGTCTGACTTCGAAGTCCTGTAATTTGACCTCTTACAAAATTGGATCCAGCATAAACTGCGGGTCAGGGCCATTGTAGGTAGAAAACAGAGGAGTACAAAATAAAATAATAGTAATAAGAATAAAATAATAACACTCAGAAACTTTGAGATTAAGCTTGAAATCTCAAAATTTGCTAGAATTTTTTTTTTTTTGAAAATTTTATTTTGAAAAGTAAAAAAGGTTAGACTTTTGGAAATTTTCAGTTTCAAAAGTTAAACATTTTTGAAACTCAGAAATTTCCCAATGTTTTTTTTTTCTAATTTTTGAGAATAATCTCAAATTTTCAGCTTTTTAGGCTCAGAAATTCCCAGTTTTGTTTATTTCCAGATAATTTTCAAACTTTTTGCAGTAAATTTAATTTTTTTTATTCTATCTACAAAGGCTCTAATACGTAGTCGTAAACAGTTTGTCCTTCAAAAGTCACTGAATTTCAGAGACAAATGTCTTGGCAGTATTATGCAAAATCAACTTTTTGCATTTTACATCATGTAGTGTTATTCCCTCATCAAACACATACCTTTAGCATTTCCTTAATTCTTTCCTGCACGTTTAAGAAATCCATTAATCTCCCCTGGCAACCCGTTGAGTTGGGCAAAATGCCTGTGTGGAAGAAGCTTTGAGAACTCCCCTACTCTGCTCCTTCAGACTAGCCAGCAGCAATTAGCAAACACCTATTAACACGTTGTTAAAGGGTTCATAGAGGAGTGATGCTGTGATAAAATTCCTGAAGGTGGAGTGTCAGAAAGAGCAGGAGTTCCTTAAAGAGGACCAGTTTCAAGGCGTTAAATTTCTAAGCCGAATTCTTTTAAGTCTTATTTGACGTATTCAGCAATTTTAGCAACTGAAGGTAACAGACTTACTTGATCATGCTATAAAATTAATTTATGTGGCTGGAAAACACAATGCTGCCCCTTTAAGGTAAATTTCAGAAAGATGTAGTCTTTAACTGTAGTCTGGAGGCACAAAATTCATACAAGAAAAGGAAAAAATAAGACAAGAAAATTCATATAGGAAAAAGTATTTATACACATTTTCGTTATACTCCATTGAGTGTGTGGAGTAAGGTCGCCGTGTGGAGCATACAAGTTACAGACGCGCTGCTGTGAGCGGGTACAGTGGCACATCAACACCATACACACAGATGAGCAACCCGCTCAGATTTTAATGGACTTTCAGTTTTATTGGGACTGGAGTCGGAGGCGAAGGTCACGGATCCGCATTCAGGAATCACATTACAAGTGTTACACTGTACACACCGTTTACAGGCTTCACCGCAGCAAAACGAAGCAATTTAACCCCAAATCCTCCGACACGTTAAAAGTTCTTCACAGACATTATACTCTATTCTCCTGAGCTGATGGTCCCTAAAGATGTTTTTTTTCCTTTTCTGTAAGACATGTTTGTCATTCGAGATGCCCTCCATCTGAACTCAACAATCACTTAAGACAAATATGTACAGAATGCTTTCATTTACAGTAAGTTTTACAGGGAGAAGAAACCGACAGATAGAAAGTGAAACCATAAATAAAGAAAAATCGACGTAACAAAAATGGTGGCCGTCTTTAAAGATCGGCCGTTGCATGTGATTTTTACGGGAATCCATGCACCGGAAAGGGAGCGGACGCAGGCGTCGAGGAGCAATTTAGCTTTCCGAAAGGTTTAAGAGCAACACTTGATAGATAAAGTGACACCTGAAACCCAGAGGTTTGCAAGCTGGTCCATCTGGGTTTTCCCCAATCGCAAGGTTGTCACGGCGACGACGCTGTTGTTGCCATCTTTTGCTACTGGTTTCTTTATTATGGCACTTGGAAAAAAAATCAGTTAGAGAAATTTACATTCTGTACAGGAATATATATAAAAAATTGATTTTCACAACCAAAAAAACAAAAAAATTAAAATAAATCACAAGCTCAACCAACACCAAATCTCACTGTATGACAGCCACCCGGTTTAAAAAAAATAAAAGACGATAAAACCGAAGCAGGAAAGTTAAACGAGCATGATAACGCTAATCTGTTTGGATCTAAACACATTGAGCTAAACGGGAAAATAAAAAAAAAATCTACGTGGTCTTAACTTAAGATTTCGGGTAGAGTGAAAGAATACGTATTGTGGCGACAGATAAAACATCGCCGTGTCCCTTGGTTGTCTCAGCTCTGATTCCCCTCGTTCCGGCCATTGATCAAGTCGTGGCGTCCCTGCAGCGACATCTGTCTGGTCCAGCAGCAAGACATTTAAAACTCGCAAAGTCTGACGTCTCGATTCCAGCGTCCTCCCCTCTGTACACGCGTCCAGAGTCCGGCCCCCCGGGGACCCCCGTTCCGTCGGTCTAATGGTGGTGGCCAACCGACAGCACCAGAGGGATGAGGCAGCCTAGCACCAGAGAGCCCACCTCCACTTTGCTCAGTCCCTTCCCGCCGTTGCCCCCGGCGGCGGAGTGGCTGTGGCCGCCGCCGCCAACCTCGGGGAGAACGTGAACGGTGGCCACGTAGAGGAAGGTGCCGGCGGAGAAGAGCATGGCCACCCCGGTGGCGTTGATGTCCGACAAGGCTTCTTTGCTGCTCTGTGAAGGGGGAAATAAAGAAACGAGAGAACGGTGTGAAACAGGAAGCTGAAGAATCCCATTTAAACTTTCTACAGCATGTGAATGTGGGCAGCCATTTTTTTATTTTTTTTTGCTGTTTAACTGAATTATTTTTAGCTTTAAAGAGATTAAAATGCAATGTTTACTGTTAATATAACTGAATAAAGAACATTTTACAAATACTTAAAGATGCGGTATATAACTTTTTTTTTTAAATATGCTTTTTAATATATTTTTAAAAACGATCATGTTGTGACAGCATAGGGAGACAGAAATAAAAATAAAAAAGCTCCTCTTCCTTCTCTCAGTGCTAACTAGAAACAGCCAATCAGAGACAGGGGGAGGGTCTTTGACCTGACAATCACTCATGTACTCACTGCTCTCCCTCTCTCTCTCCTACATTACAGATGCTTCACTATAACATAGCCTGTTGCAAATGCTAAGGCTACTTAGCATGGCCACCAATAATGGCAGATAAATAGTTTTCTGAGTTTCTGAGGATTTTCTGAAATGGCAGCCCAGGTGTCAACAGAAAGAAAACATTTCTATTTCCACTGCAAGTCAGGACTCGACCCAAATGGAAACCCGGCTGCAAACGTGGCTCACCTGACTGAGGCCTAAAAACGTGATCATGGCGAGAACGGGGGCTGCCAAGGCGAACACCAGGAGGTGTTTGCGGATGCGGTTCCTCTCGAGGCCGGCGTGCATCAGGAACGAGACCAAGCCGAAAGCCGCTGGAGCCTAAAGGTCAGAGGGCAGAGCAATGCAGGTCACTGCATAGTAAACCGATCTCAGAGCAGATTTCTTCTGTAGTCATTTCTGAGCACAAAAATGTCCGCATACTGACGAAACAAACAAACAAAAAAAAAAAGAGAAAGAAGGTAGAAACGTAGCGCTATAACGAAGCCTGTCACGTTAGCAAATCCTGCTGGACGATAAACTGCCCCCATAATTATTGCGATAAACGATAATATTGTTTTGAGACCATTTTCAACCAACATATTGATAATGACCATGCAACTTTGCTCTCTCAACTGGAAGATGTTTTAAACTTCCAAAGTAAACAAAACAACAAAAAATAAATAAATAAAATGAAAATAAAAGTCACACACAACAAAAACCAGAAATAAAATGGATTATGTAAACAAAACAGCTCATTTTAATTTATCATGTTTACAGATTATTGCGACAGGGTTATGTATAGCAAATAAATACACAATACAGATTTTAAAAAGTGTTTTTCTTTTTTTGTTTGTTTTTTTTACCTTATGTAGCATAATGGCTACAAAAACAATGAGCTGGACGCTGGTCTGAGACGTTGAGGCAGCCGCTCCTAACGCCACGCCGTCAGCTGGAAACAAGGGTCAACACAGCATCCGAGTCCATTTAGTCCATTCAAATCATCAAAACTAAAACAAGATTACTGGGAAAAGTAAAGAGTAAACAGTAAAGCTTCCCTTTATTAGCCTATGGGAAGTTCATAAGTAGTTCATGGATATGTTAATTCATCATTAAACACTTTATAAATCAGTAATAACTGTTTATTATGCATTAATTAAGGGTGAGAAGAAGACAGAATCCACCAGCGTTTTTCTACTAAACAACCTGTAAGTACAACAAGTATTTATAAGTTTTTATTACATGTTTAATTAATGCATAATAAACAATTGATAATGATTTATAAAGAGTTTATGACTGGATAAGATACAGATAAACTGTTTATTAGTCATCTATAAGGGGAGTCTTATTGAAAAGTGGTACCGAAGGGGAAATAATCACCCTCGAACATCTGCGTCTTTGACAGAAGATGAATCGTCGACTTACCTGCAGCATGGACTACAAGTCCCAGAGTAGTGGTGATTTTCGAGCTGTTGACTCTTCCCGACTCTGGATCTGAGATGGACAACAAAAATATATTTGCTTTTAGAAGACAAACTGGCACAAACGATCACCTCTGTACATTTTCATCAAACGTTAGCTGCTTTGACTGACGTCTCGTCTTGCTGACCTTCAGAGTTGTGAACGTGAGAGCTGCCTATCTGGTCCACCAGCAGCATGAAGACGAAGCCCAGAACCAGGGAGACGCCGATGCAGGCGTACAGCTGCTCGTGGTCGTGCTCGTGTTTCCCCGTTGTGTCCAGAGCCGCCACTGCTTCCACTTTGGCCTCCGACACTTCGGCCGCCCCGACCCGACTGTGGCTGTGGTGAGCGCCTACGGGAAGGAAACGCGGATGGACTGGTAAACGCCAAACGTACGCAAGCGATGAGGTCAAAACTGCACAAGAAGCACTTCGGATTATAATCAGCGAAAGTTAAGAGCGGGAGAAATGGAAGTAGAAATGTATTTCTACGTTGGTGTTTTGTTCTCTATAGCTCTATAGTCAGCTAAACTTTACTCTGTTTGAAAAAGACCTACACAAAGGTCAAAGTTCAACTAAAACCACTGCAAAAATATAGATTTTCTTTTTCTTTTAACAATAAACCTCAATGTATTTCATTTATTTAATGTGACATAGCAACAAAAAAGAGCACACAATAACAAAGTGGAAGGAAAATTATTCATATTTTTTTCAGAAACAAATTATAAACATAAATCTGAAAAGTGCGGAATGTAGAGTTGATACTTTAACGCGCCTTAGGGGGATTATGCCACATCTTTGCAAAAGTGAGATAAGACGGAGAGATGCGACTCTTGACTTTGACTGGGCCACCCTAAGACATTAATAAGCTCTAATGAACCTGTTCCACCGTAGCGTTTGCTGTGTCCATCGGGTTGCAAACCCTCTGGAAGCTGAACTGCCCCAATCGGTTCTCACACTGATCTGTCCGTTCATGCAATTATTATCAAAAATAATCGCATAATTTTTTAGTTTGTTTCTTCTTTTTTTTTATTTGCCAATTAAAATCACAGATTTTGTGGTACCAATTTATAAATATCTGCAAGAAAATTTGCAATTATGTACCATGTTAACTTATCAAGTAAAGGCAACAAACACTGCCACCTGCAGGTGGGAGTGAGCAGTCTCTTAAACCCGACGTTTCGGACCATTTTTGCGGAAAATCATGCATCAGCACAAAAAAATAAAATTAAATAAATAAAAAATTAAATGCGAGAATCTGTTGATTTTGCATGAATTTCTACCATCGCGGAATCACTGACATAACTTGGTGTTGGGAGTCTAGAGGGACACAAAAAACAAGAGTGTTGCAGGACTGTCCTGCAAATATCTGGTGTCTCTCTACAAGGAAAGTGGAAACTTCAACAATTCCTTTTTTTTTTTTTAGCACTTTCTCATAAGCCTGACTTCATTTTAAAACTTCCCGACTTTATCGCTGATATGCTTCTTGTTTCTATAATGTTATTTGTTCAAAGACTGAGAATAAGTTGGAGAAGATGCATTTTACTCAGTAGGTGATTTCTGAAGGCATGTGGACAAACAGGATTGTGTTTCCGAGTAAAAGGAAAGACGGGTAACAAATTCAACGCACTTTTTCTAGATATATTTTTATGTGTTATTTTCCTTCCACTTTGTGCTGCTTTGCCCTTTAACATACGTTGAATTATGTGCCATCATTATAAAGCGTGGAAATCATTCGAGGAGGATGAACACATTGCAAATCAAAGTCTAATGAAATAAAAAAAAAACTCTAAACTGAGACTCAAATTGATAAAGATGTCCGAAATCTGACATGTTTGGACACTAAAGGTTGTTTTTTATGTAGCCAGTCCATCAAAAAGCTCTGCATTAATTTCAAATAACTTTCTTGTTTTAACAGCTTCGGATTGAGGCGCTTTACTAGAAAAAATTTAGTTTTTTTCACTCTCAAAGCAGCAAATGTTTCTATAGAAAACTCCAAACTGCTTGTTTCGTTCCTTTAAAATAAAATCAAACACAAAACATCAAAGAACAAATAATGTGACCTGCTAATTAAACCACACCAAACATACTTTTGTTGTGGTTCTTAAAGCAAAAAGCCCTTTTTGGTTCTGACATAAATGATGCCGAGACGAAGTTCTACAGCAGAGACAGAGTAACGGTGTGAGGACAAACGTCCCGACTGCGTTTTTAATCTGGTTTCATAGATCACAGCCGTGGAGCCGGGGAAGCATCGACAGCTTTACCTCAACATTTTAAAGACGTAAATAGTTCTTATCGTGCCTGCTAAAGTATGCGTCAGGGTCATTTCTCCAAGTATATAATCTTAATATGTTAACAAAAAAAAAACACACACACACAAAAAAGACGGTAACACTTTATTTGAAGGGGGTTGAATAAGACTGTCATGACACTGTCATAAACACATGTCATGAACATGAATAAGCCTTCATGAATATTTATGACTGTTGTCATAAAACGTCATTTGGTAAATTATGACACTTTTAATACAAAGTTGACATTATTCAAAATGTCCTTGTTATGACGACTTGACATTAACCAAGAAATCATTACTGATATAAATTTGTTATAAAAGTATTACTGATTGCACTTTAAAAATTAGGTAACTTTATGTTATTAAAGGTAAAGTTTAAACAGTAATGTAAATATGTAATAAAAAAAGGGACAGCTGAGGCACACGACTCGCATGGTAGAATCTAATGTATCGCATAAAGTTCACACGAGTTTGTGGTTTTAACAAGTCAAAATAATGAGCGAAAGCTAAAGGAGTCTGAAAACTTCCCCAAAGCATTTTTACTTGCATTAAAAACCCAACTAATTTATTATGTTGGAGACTTTTAGACTCTCTACAATCTTAACGGTCAACAATGACAATAATGTAACCCTCTAAGTTCTTATCTGATCGCTAGGGTTTATTACAACTAAAACCAGCGATCAGCCCGAAACCTGGGAGTAGTGATGGACTCTGACCTGATGGTTCTGCTCTGCATCCCCAGAACCAGAACCAAACGAGGAGAAGCAGCATTCAGCTTCTATGCGCCACAAATTTGCAACAAACTTCCAGAAAACTGTAAAACAGCTGAAACTCTGACTTCCTTTAAATCTCGACTAAAACCCCACCTGTTTAGTTATATTTGAAACATAATCAATTACAAATTTAATGATGGCACTTGACTTAATGTAATGTTTTGATTGTTGATTCTATGTTGCATGACTCTGTGTTTTTGTGTTTATTATGATGTAAAGCACTTTGAAATGCCTTGCTGCTTAAATGTGCTATACAAATAAAATTTGATTGATTGATCTAGATACAAGTTCGTTAGAGTGAAGTAATGATTGTAAGCTGACACAAAGTCAGTTCTTGCATGAACACGTGTTGATGGGAGACCAACAGGGAGCACAGAAGCCACTGAGTTAGTATTTCAGGTGGTAACCAGATACTCTACCTTCAAGGATCTCTTCATAAAGTGCGTGGACTCCCTCGGGAATGATAACAGCTAGCGCTGTTCCACAAAGCAGCCCTGCTCCCAGCACGGTGATCAGCTTCAGTTTCTCCTGGGGGGAAAAAGAAAACACACACACAGTCACGAACAGAACCTCAGCACAAGACAAACACTATTCATTCAATCGATATAATGATACGAGTTTCTGAGGGGGGATCAATACTTTTGGAGCTGAACTTTTCCATTAAAGCTGAAAGAGGTCGTCGTTGTTTTGTTATAGATTTGTTCGAAACTTACCTCCGAGAAGTTGACAGCAAGAGGTATCGTCCCGGCCACGTAACATCCCACCAACATCGCAAGAGACAGCAGGCTAATTGAGCTAAAATCGTCCATGGCTGCACTTTCCCTTTTCAGCTAGCCTACTGCTAAACCATCAAAGTCAAACTTTTAGCACAGAACCTGAAGCTTTCACGGTTCACCACCATGCCCTGGATGTAGCCACTGCTCAAGACGGGTTGATAATTTAACAAGAGTCTACGAATAATGGTCTGTCAAACTCCAAAACAAACACAACTATCAGGAACACTGCAGCCTTTTTGGCCTCAATAGCGACGCTAATGCTAACTAGCTTCAGTTAATATCCGACTCACGGGCTTGACAAACAAAAAAAAAAACTAGAATGCTATCACGTCAGTCCTCCATTGTGCTGCTACAAGATGTATCTTTTCCAGTTTGGGTGTCTGGTCAAAAATTATATTGAAACTTCTCGAGGTGTCAAGCAGGAAACAACAAAAAATGCTAACAGAACAACCTCTTGTTTTAGTGCCTGTCAAGTACTTCCGGGTCACAACTCTACGGCGGAGGTTGCCACGTACCTGCGAGACTCGTTGGAGAAAAGAGGAAATTTAAAGCGATAAAATTTATTTAAAATGTTTTTTATGGTATCTTTACGTTTTTGAAAAAAATTACAAATAACTTAACGGTTTTAAAAATGTTATTTAACACATTCATAGTTAATTTATTAATATTTTCATTTAATTAATTTTACAATGAAATTTTTTTTTTATTATTTATTTAAAAAGCGTTTTAAATAGACTTGTGAATTCATAAGTCCTGGTCAATAGTTCATCTACATTCATGGGTGTGAATGTCTGGGGCTTCAAATAGTCATCTGAACCGTTCTTTCTCTAGTTTAAAACAGCACATTTTAAACTAGTTTTAATGCCAAAATCAGGCATTAAATTAGAATTTATTCAGAATGTTCTCTAATGCAAGCCCACTTTTGATACATTTCCATTGTTGCAGCTGCCAAAGCTGCCAAAAAAATCACGGCTATCTTCTGACAGGATAATTCTGGATATTTTCTCTTTCCTAGGCAGAACTTGTAGAATTCAGTACATTAGAGTTTTTCAAGAAACACATTGACAGCCCAATTTATCTCAATCTCAACCTACTGGAAGAGGCCTAAAGGCCAGGACCGTACCAGAAATTCAACTTCTTGTAGGTCACAAGATGTATGATTTCTCTACAATTTACATTTATCCAAATATTAGATTGTATGTGTTTGAGCTTGTATGTGTATTCTCGTTTTTGTAATTAAAAGAAGCTGCTGTGTGGTACTTAAATCTTGGAGAGAGAGAAAAAAAAAGAACAATTCAAGGACTTTATGAAAGTCCAAAATAACAGAACACCTGCGAAGACTGGATAGACATCCAACTGGAACTGTGTCAGATTTTGGATAAATATCTGTTTTTTTTGTGAAATCAAAACACATCCAAGTTTTATATGTGCCGAGAAACAAGTTCAACTGACCATAAAACATAAAATTTGCCAAAAATATTTTTCTATAAATGTCAGATTTTCATTCTTATTAAGCTCATCAAGTGCAAGACCATAGATGCCGTCAAAACGACCTCGTTTAAGGTGAGTAAGATGGCTAACTTTTAGGAACAAAATAAAAGCAAAAACAAACTCCAAACAATTAAACTTTATTTTGTGTTGTTTTTTAAAAAGCACGTTTATTAGTTCACCTGTCAGGGCAGAGCTTTCACAGAACACTAGCAAATCAAAGCAGTATGTACAATGTTCAACAACCTGGAGAGCAGGCAGTGAAATGCATCTGCCTTTTTCTCTAACAATGCCAAAACAAAAAACAAAGAAAAACAATAAAACCAAAGTTTTACCATGCTTGAGGTTTGTGCAAACTCTCTGCTCAAAAACTGGGACCTTATCATACAGACACTTACACTCGCACAGACACGCATACATACAAGGTAGCAGCTCCTTGCAGGTGGAATGGAGAGGAGTATGAGCACGTATTTACAGTCTGGACGACTGGAGGACAAACTGTAGCTAGCTGCAGTGAAAGCTCGGGGGTTTCATAGTCTTTTACTTCACCAGTCCAATCTTCTTGGCTTCTGTTTCATAAATGAGTAACCTCCACATTTTTACTATGAAGACTTCTGCTTCTTCGTCGAGAACCTGAAACGAAACGAGACCGCGGGAAGATTCAAGTAAAGCTTGAAGAGTCACCCAAACGAAACCAGTAGTCCTGCTGAGACACATTTCTAGATTTCTGCAACATTCAGAAATATTAAAGCGTTCATGCAGCAGGAAGGATTTCTTTTAAAAGGCTAAGTCACACCACTTTGTTAGCAGATAAATGATATCAGCTGTCAAAATATACACTGCTCAAAACAATAAAGGGAACACTCAAATAACACATCCTAAATCTGAATGAATGAAATATTCTCAATTAATCCTTTGTTCTGTACAAAGTTGAATGTGCTGACAACAAAATCACACAAAAATCATCAATGGAAATCAAATTTATTAACCAATGGAGGCCTGGATTTGGAGCCACACACAAAATTAAAGTGAAATGTTCCCTTTATTTTTTTGAGCAGTATATTTTGAAGAAGGGCTGGGCGATACGAACTTAAAATGTTATATTCTGTGGTACTTTTGCGGTAACAATAAAAGTGATATGTGTATTTTTTTGTGTGATTGTACGACTGCATAACACAGCAGTGATAGTCAAACAAACAAGTACTGATTTTGAGAAACATTTGTAACATATGACTTGTGTGGCAGCGATCATATAAAGGAGTCTGACTTGTTTCACTAAACTGCACACAGGAAATTGATTTAATCATTTTTAAATTAATTGATACAGCTTTATTAAACAAATTGTGGATAAAAATAGTTTTAGGGTTTTTTAAATGTCACTGATTAGAATTTACTGTAAC
>NW_015113240.1:120235-144743 GCF_001443285.1 Poecilia latipinna | reverse complement strand
CCAATGTTGAGAGGTTTTATTTTGGCTCTTTGCGTTATTTAGCCTCTTCAAAGCCTTCATATGTTTTCAGTCTGTTAAAGATGGCACTACCAATAGCAGTACAATTTGCACAATGCCTGTTTTGTTTAGTTTTCTTCTTGAAAAAAGTTATTAAAAACAAGTTTTTGTCTAAATTAAGGTGAATTCATGGTTCCTTTTTCCACATAATGTAACCGGTAGTGTTTATGATAAAAAATAAATAAATAATAATTATGTGATCGGTATCGGTGATCGGCCATGATCAGCCCTCATGGGTGATCGGAATCGGAATCGGCAGGAAAAAACCTGATCGGCACATCTCTAGATGGAACTGAATTTATCACTGTAGCAGAATGAGCCAAAAAAAAAAAAAAAAAATCCCAATCCCCACTGGGAAATCCTTATTACGCTTGTACACATTACTATTTAGCCGAATATTTAGCTGAGACTGATTTTGTCTCAGTAATTTAACTTTAAGCTGTGCTTTAATCACCAGTTTGACGTTTTCTTAATTAGATTTTGCAGATACATAGAGTAAAAAGATAAATGGAAAAAACAGGAAGTTACAAGGCAAATATCTGATCCAGGATCAGGAACTGGGTCTAAATTTACTTCCTTAAAGGGGCAGTATCATGTAAAATATTTTTTTGAGCTTTGCATCATGTTATAATGTTATTTCCTCATAAAGAAAACATATCTGCAGTGTTGTTTTGATTCTTTCATGCATGTATGAGAAATCCTTTAATCTCCATGGCAACGATTCAGCTGCGCAAAAAGTCTGAGTGGACCTAGCCCACTTCTAATTTACAAAGCAAATTACTTAATGCTGGCCCTTTAAGAAGCTTCAAGACCTCTGCGGCTTTGAAACACTAAAGCCACTGAACAGGAGCAGCGCCTCCTACTGACCGCTCTCAGAATGGACACGGCCTCCTTGCTGAGCCACACCGGGTAGAGGACATCGTCATGCAGGATAGACTCGAACAGGTCGTCTTCGTTATCGGCCTCAAACGGCGGCTGTCCCGCCATCATCTCATACATCAGCACCCCCAGAGCCCACCAGTCCACCGACGGACCGTAGTCCAGCTCTTGAAGGATCTGATCACATGCAGAGGAAACAGAGGCATTTCAACAAAGTGATTATTCTCTAAACTTACTGACCTGTTCCACTTCAAGGTTTTGGTAAACAATCAAGCTTTTGAGCTCAGTTACATAACAGTTTTCTGCTGTTTGCAAAAAGTTGCTAAGGGGAATGCTAATGCTGTCGTGGGTCAGAGTTCCATTCAGTTTTATAAGAAAAATATTTGAAAGGGATAAATGGAGCAATCAGATCTTTCCAGCCCAGTTAATGTCTGGAGGTGATTCCACATATATCTATTATCATCGCAGTTGGTAGCACAGCATTCAATTCCCAGCCTGGCGTCTTTCAGTTTGCATGCACATGCACCCATGTGCATGTGTGGGTTCTCTTTTGGGTACTTTGGCTTTCTCCCACAGCCCAAAAACATGACTGTCAGGTTGATTGATCTATCTAAATTCTCCTTAGGTTTTAGTGTGTGTGTGCATGGTAGTTTGTTCTGTCTGTTTCTGTGTTGCCATGTGATGGACTGGCGACCTCTCCAGGTGACGCCAGGTGATGGATAGCTTGCAGTAACAGTTGAAAGTAGAAAGAAAAATTTCTTTCTGGTAACTTTAATTACAGGGTTTGATGATTCACATTTTACAAAAATTAGACTTCCTAAAAAATATATGGATAATAAATGGAGGTGTACGATGGCTAAGCCACTAAATAGGTGAATATTTAGCACCCTTAGCTTCCCCTAAATCAATTTGTCTGGATAAATTCTGAAGTTCTAATTTACTTGGCAGTTTAGTAGACTTTTGGCTAAATAAAATTTGACATGTTGAAGTTTTGGTTATCTTGAATTCTTCAAGTAATTAGACAGTTATGTTGAAGTGGTTGAAAACTTAACACAGCCGTTCCTTTTCCTCTCCTCACTAAGAATTTTATAGAACATTTTAATAATCTGACAAAGTTAATTTGGTGAGCAAAGGTTGCAGTCTTTCAAGGACAGCTACAAGTTGAGTTGAAATTAGCACTTTAGAGTTAGAGAAACAATTGTTTAGTGTTTTGGGGTTAGCATAGCTAACCTTTTAGCTAGCACAGTGCTGGTTGCAATTCTCCAGCAGTCAGTGTGAACACTTGTAACTTCTTGAATTTGATCAAAAGTGAAATTACATTGAACTTGGGTTCAACGTAATCCAGCTCAAATCTAACCTTCCAGGACGGATTCAGTGGACACCAGGGAAGACGGCTCGTCTAAACAAAGCATGACCAGAGTGACTGAAACTGATATAAAGCAGTTAAAAGGGTGATTCTCTGAATTCAGTACATTTTGGGGTACATTTTGTCTTTAACAACCCATACAATTTTTCAAAACATAATTTTTAAAATATGGATATTCCATTTATTAATTTTCTCCAAAAATGTGGCTTGCATAATATGAAAATCTTTCAGATAAACCTGTGAGACACAAAATGCACCGAATTCAGAGAATGACCCAAAAATCACACTGTGTGTAATTTTCTAGGACCGTTTACCTCTGGTGCGATGTAGTCTGGCGTCCCGCAGAAGGTGGTGGTGGTGACTCCGTTCAGGATTCCCTCCTTGCACATCCCAAAGTCTGCCAGTTTGCAGTGACCATCTGCGTCTAGCAGTATGTTGTCCAGCTTCAGGTCTCTGCAGAGCAAAAAACACAATTACCCCAAATCAATGTTCACTTCTGTATATTTAATGCAAAATAAATCTAATGTGATATGATTCCATGGATGCTTCTGATGAAACACTGGATATCTGAGGGACATATTAAATAACTTCACTACAACTCCCACAGGGAGCCAAAAGATTTGAACTTGCAGAAGAGAAAGTTGATTGCTGAACAACACAAAGGGAAAACAGAAAGAGACAGAAAGAAGTCTCTGAGATAAGACTTTGTGGTGTTGACAGACGTGAAAACAGCCACTCTTGGCTTGATGGTTTATTTCTAGAAAAATCTCAACTCCTCTGCAGCCACTGCATCATTCAGTCCAGAGTTGTGTTTCAGAAAGCGCGGTTGCACTGGCAGGCAGCGGAGGAGCCGTAGCAAGCATGCTTCTGCACCGGGGTCTTATGCAAGTGTTCTGTTTTTGTAAGTCCTAAAAATAAACATTAAGAAAAAAACAATTTGGAAACCATGATCAGGAGCTGCTAGGATTTGTTAGTGGAGAGCTTGTTCTTTTCTTTCCCATCATGTTTTAAGAGGTTTTTCCTTGGAGCAGCAGTGAGAAAACTTTTAGTGAGAAAACTTAAAACAAAGGAGAAAAAGTCAAAAGCTGAATCGGAACAAAGGAAAATGGTTAAAATCCTTCATTCCTACCCAGATACCATGTTATGTTTCTCTCTCCAGTAAATGAGAACATTTATCAGCAGCTATGGAGGTATCTGGATATTGTGCAAAGTAAACAACCTGGTATGTCCTGGTATGGTAACATCCTTCAGGTCTAAAAGACAAATATCACAGCATGCCAGATGACGCAAAGCTGGCCTTAGGTCATGCTGGGGTCAGTGGATGGTAAACAATATCATCAATAACTGCCTTTCAGGATTCAGAGGTCAAGAACGAGCAAACCTCCAGGCTGATCTTTTCTTGAAGAATCAGAAAACAACAAATTGGACATTTGCAGGAGTTTTCACACCCCTTGAACTTTAACAGCCAAAAAATTATGTGTGTTTTCTTGAGACTTTAACTGATAGGCCGACATAAAGTAGCACATAAATATAACCTGAGCAGGGTTTCCCCCAGTGTATTATAAGCTTGGCGGCCCGCCATGCTTTACTAGTGCCCCTGCCAGGTCAAGCATTCCTTGTTTTTGATTTTAGAAAAATTAATAATAAAAAAATAAAAATTTGGTATTTCTTTTAATAATTTAATCTGTTTTGAATTATCTCTGTTGCTCTGAGGGTATTCCTAAAAGATAAGTTTATAGTTTATGCATTTAAAGCCAGAGAGCGGAAAAAATCACACAGCTGGCGCCTCTGCGCTGAATGAGCTTTGAAGTTCACATCAGCGCGGATCGTGCATGCCTCCTTTCACTCAAAGTGGACACAGGCTGAGCTGTCCGGATATTTACACTAACCACATGTGTGGAATAATTTTTCTTTGGCTAACTCTATATCAAGGTAAGAGTTTAAACCCCACCCCGTTAGCTCTGGTTGCGCAGCTCTATGTGAACCGCAGGAATAGCTTGTAGTCGCGCTTTCAGAGGTGCACGTTGAGGGAGCGGTGAGAATTATTTATCTTTGTGAACAAACAATTATGTGGGGTGTTTACATCTCAACATGCTGCCCAGCGTGTGGCTCTGTCTTCACTCTAAAGTTTATGTATGTGGTCCCGGTTAACCGGTGCGTTAGCGATTAACCAGCCAGCGCTAACCTCATCATGCAGGTTCAGTCCGGGGAGGAGCTTTTGCACTCTCCTTGTAGTCACACATCACGCTGGTTTTATATTATTATTATTATTTTTTTGAATTATTTTTCAGGTTCGTGATGCAACAAACCATATGAAANTATACATGATAAACGACACAATAAATACCCACCTCTATTTTTGAACTATTCTCTTAAACAAGCTAGCCGTTTCATTGCTCCTTCTTTAGGTTATAAACACATTTAATCATGATAAATTTGAGAACCAAAAGTTCACTTTAAAATCCTGATTTAAATCAGTAATAAACTGTGGGTGAAAGAAACATTTTAAAGCAGCTGTTCTCTGCCAGGAACTAAAAAAAAAAAAAAAACTAAATATTGATGTCTAAAATGATAAAATCATCAACAATCTTACCACTTTTTATATTCAACTCTTCCTACTTTCCTTCCATGTCTATGTGATGAAGTACTTGAAGTGTGCTGGATCAATTTATCTTCCTTATGAATTGTGTACAGAAGTAGATAAATCTTACAAATATTTTAATTAATTGTATATTATTTTCTAAAAACCTTGTAGTACAGCCAGTTTCCATTTATTCTGCTGCTGATCCATGTTTGGACCATCTGGCTCTTATGAAATATAACAGATTATGATCCCTGGCCAAACCTCTATAGCTCTAAGTGACCTTCTGCTGGTCTATTATATTTATTCGTAGTAATAAAAGCCAGTTTTTCAAATGGTTAACTATGAGCAGACTGTAGAAAATGTCTCGCGGCAGATGGCTCCAATAACTAAAGCCACAGGCAAACAAAGTGAAATGTCCTCCATCAATCACTGAATTGGATATGGATTTTTTTTTTCCTGTTACATGTATTTTTGTAGATAATTATTAATCTAACTTACTTAAAGCTTTAAAAGGTATAATAGAGGAGAATTGAGACAATATTGAAACATTTCAACATACCATAGCCACATCGTCAAGGATCCCCTGGGGAGTGCTGTGTGCCATTATCTGGAAGTAAAATGGAAAAACAAATGAAGTACAGAAGCATAAAAAACAAACTTATCTTCTAAAAAAAAAAAAGCAAACTGATAATGAAATCTGTAAAAATGTTAGTTCACAGTTTTATCAGTGAATAAATACAAACCTTAGAACAGACAAAATCAACCAGGGTGGGCTCCTCCTCCCCAATGTATTCAATGATCTTCTTATTAATCCACGGTCTAATCCGGCGATCCATCAGAGTCTAGAAAACACACAACAATATCCCAAAACTTAATAAATGGTAATATTTATAATATTTATGTATGTATTTAAAAAAAAAAAAAAACACTGTTATTATTACCGAATCGACCATGGTCCAGTCCAGCGGGTAAGAGAAAAGCTCTGGCCTGGCAGTGGGAATTTTCTCGATAAGGCTCTTGATGTGCTTCCGCTTCTCCTCCGTGTTGATGTTGCCGCCCTTGGCGGCGGAAATTTCTGCCCCGTCGAGTCCCAGACTCTTGTCATCGTCACCGTAGTCCAGGGGAACCAGCTTCCTTTTGCGGGGCTGCTCGTCCGCTTCCTCGTCGTCAAACTTGTTGAAGACACTGTCCACCGCCGCCAGCTTCTTTCTCTTCACGGCGTGGAGCTGACTGGGGCTGTTGGTCGCTCCTGCAGGAAGAGAATGAGGATCTACTCTGACTGAACGCTGCAGGAACAGGCACCTTGTGTTTACGGCAGAGTTTAGCAGGTCAAGTTTAAGACTAAAAGCCACATTGAATTCAATTTAAGACCAAAAAAAAACTATAACTTTTGGTCTGCATGTATGTATTAATTCAATTCAATCTTTATTAATAGGGATAAAAATTGCAATCTAGAAATCGTAATAGTGACTGGAAGCATTATTTTTTTTGCACAGAATGTTTCTGGCATTGTGGGTTGGAACAAACAAACATTGTCTGGCCAACTGGTGGGAAATTTGCGTTTACCCAAAACAGACACGGAAAAGCTAGCTACCTAGCAAAGGCTTTAGCTGCTAGTTAGCAGTAGCCTCAATCATCTCGAGTCACAGAATGCAGTGAAGACGTCTGCATGTGGCTGAAACTTTTTCCAGAAAAATCCCATAAGAAGGAAAAATAAAAACACTACACATTGAAAATTAAATAGTCTTGCTGGGACAGAATTTACAACCTGTAATTTAAAAAAATATTTGAGACATTTTAAGACCTTTTTAAGATCATCATGACCAAAATATAAGACTTGTAGCACAACAGAAATGTAGAAAAGAAAGTCTCATCTCTCAAATAAAAACTTTTTTGATCTGAATGTAGCATCAAGTGGGTTAGCAGCTGATGTGAGCGAGTGAAGAAGACCAACGTTGGTAACTGGCAATAAATAAACACCAATGATGGACACAGAAAAGCTAACGAGCTAGCTAGCAAGGGTATATTAGCAGCTAGTTAGCGGTGGCCTCAACTGCCTCGAGTCACAAAACGGGATGAAGATGTCTGTGCACCACTCAAACTTTTGCCAGCAGGAAAAGTCCTATGATAAGAAAAAAACTACACATCCAAAACCAGCAGTTCAGCCAGAACAACATTTAAGACCTGTGAATTTTGAATCTAATTTTAAGACATTTTAAGGCCTTCATTTCTAGACATATGAATTTAAGACTTTTCAAGGCTGCGCGGACACTCTGTTACAGTCTGCCGTTTCACTCACCCAGTTTGAGGCTGAGGCCGATCTTGGGCCGATGTTCCTCTAGCGGCTGGAGGTCGGGGGTGTTCTCTCCTGGAATGATTATGCCGCAGGGGGAATCGTTCCCAGGAGTGTTCGGAGTCGCGTTCCCGCTAGCAGAAGAAACTGATGGGGCAATAGTGATCGGTCTCATCACAGGCTTGAGTTGGGGTTTGGCCTCTAGCGAATCTTCGGCATCGCGGAAGTCATCCTCGTGCCTTTCGATGGCATTGGCGTCATTGTTGTCGTCATCCTCGTCCGAATCCTGCCGGGGGGGTTGGGACTTTGGCTCCACGGGTCTCTCGGAGGCCCTCTTCTCCCGCTCTCGGTCCCGTTCGTGGTGGCGGTCTCGTTCGTGGTGGCGGTCGCGTTCGTGGTGGCGGTCGCGTTCGTGGTGGCGGTCGCGGTCGTGATGGCGGTCGCGAACCTGCTCCAGTTCGCGGTCGCGGTGAGTTTTCTCCTGGCTTACTTCCTCCTCGGGTTCCAGGTTCAGAGGAGGCTGTCGCCTGCGCTCGGCTTCCTCCTCCATCTGCAGAAACCCAAAGCAGAGACATTCAAAGTGAGTTTTCTCCAGATCCAGTTTCAAGTCTTTGAGCAGCAAGTCAAAATTAGGCTTCAAGTCTTTTATGCCAAACAACGATTTAAGTCTCAAGACTCTGAGAGGCGAGTCCAAGCCAAGTCTAGTCGGGACTTAAGAACATTTTCTTATCCCGTTTGCCATTTAATCCACATATTGCTACATTGCTGATGGATTCTGAACTATCATCATGTAATGTTTTATCCTTAACTTTTATTCTTTTTCAATTTTCGACCTGCACAAAATTGTTACAATTTTACAACTGAGAAATAGGGCCAGACTAAGAAAAACACTTTTTAAATCTTGACAACAAAGTCATAATACAAGGAGAATGAAGTCATGACGTTAGCAGAAACACAATGTTACCGGGGAAAAAAGTCATAAAATGACTAGAAAAAAGTCATTTTAATGCAAAAAAAAAAAAAGAAAAAAAAGAATGAGTCCTTTCTTCAAAATAGACTGAGTCAATTACAGTCATTCGAAAGTCCTACTACTGATAATAATTTAATCCCTATATGTTAAAAGATCAATCATCTCAGTTGTAAAACTGATACCAAAGTAACTTCACAAAAAGTTCAACATTCCTCATTTTAAACTTTTATTTTTCGTGTAGCCGTGCTACCTCATTCTCCTAATATTATAACTTCATTCTGGTAATATTATCATTTTATTACTTTGATTTATTGTGTCAATTCGACTTAATTGTTGTGTGACTTTTTCTTGTAATACAACAAGAAAAAGTTGAATTACAACACACAATCAGCACATCCTTCTGAGTGGAAGTCAGAAGTCAGAGAGAAGTCGCATTCATACTTCTTTTTAAGCCGCCTCTGTCTCTCAGCCTCCTCTCACATCGTTGAAACATTGTTGTATGATTTTGTCAACTGTTCCACTTGGAATATAACTTTTTTTTCTCGTAATATTATGACCAATATTATGACTCGTAAAGGATTTTTGTTTTCTAGCCTGGCCCTAAAACTCTGTTGTACAATTAGATGAATGAAAAGCATTACAAACACTACTTTAGTGATTATAATATAATGTTTATGCAGCTTTTGAACAGATAACCGGTGGCATGAATTAACACCCAGTAATAAGGTGTTACTGGGTAACACCTTATTTTCAGTACAACATGCGTATTAGGAACCAATGGTAAACTTGAGTTGTCTAAATGCAGTGTTGTCTTTTCTTCTTCAAGAGTAATGATTTAGTTGGGTTTTTAAATGTGACTTTAATCTATTTGTCATGATGACTCCCTACATCAATAAGATTTGTTATCAAGTGTAAAAAGTGAGCATGTTTCAAGGTAAATCACAAACCAGTGTGGCACAAAGTAGCAAATGAATGACGGAGGATCATCCATTTGGAAATGAGTGGGACACACAAAGTGCTGTTACTTTGTAAAACTTAACTATTTTCATTAAATTTAGGAGAAAAATAGGTCAAACTTTATGTTAATGAATCGTTTACCCTCTGCAGCTCGGCATCTGGGTCAGGGTGACCCTCGGCAAGCAGCCTTTGTCTAATCTCTTCCAGCTCCTCCTTTTCCCTCTTTCGATCTCGCTCGTCCATTTCTATTTCCTTTTCGCGGTCACGCAGTCGCTTCTGCAAAGCGCTGCCTCTGAGGATGAGAAAAACAAAGAGATCAATGTCGTTTGTTGTTCTGTTTCTGACAGCAGAGCAGAAACACGGCATGTCAAAGCGCGAGTTCGGATGGTCGAACCTGTAGTACTTCGGATCGTCCCTGTCGTCGTCATAATCCTCGAGGAACTCTTTCAGTCTTTTGGCTTCTTTCATCTGATTTTTGAGAATGTTGTAAAACAAAAATAAAAGAATATGCAATGAAACCACAAATAAGATGACAAAAAAAAAACCATTTATTTTTAGTGCGTGACGTGTACCATTTCACGCCGCCTTTCGTCCTCCCTCTCATTTTCTTTGTTGTATTCGCGAGCCTTCTTCCTCTCTCGGATCTCCCAGTTTTTGAGCCGCTTCACAAGGAAAAACAGAAACACACGATTAACATTAACACATCCTCCTGTGGGTTATCATTTACATGCAACACAAAAAGAGAGAAGTCGCATTCATACTTCTTGGTAAGCAGCCTCTTTGTCTCTCAGTCTCCTCTCAAGTCTCCGCCGCTCGTAGACGTCTTCCTCGTCTTCGTCACGGTCTCGTTTTTTATCTTCCCTGTTTCTCTCCCTGCGAAGGCGATTTCAGAATATTCAGAGAATATTGTCAATCCAGGGTAAAACTATGAAGTCGCAGATGTTAAGATCAGAAAAATTGGCAAAAAACATGTATTTGTTTTGTTTCTCTGAGACAGGCTACCCGTTACCGCGGCGCCCAATTTTCCTGTTTCTTACCGCACAAACACAGTTTCAATGAAACATTAACATGCACTCTTAATAAGCTTTAGTAATTGAATCTGAAGCCTTTGTTACTGAATTTGAATTATTCCTTCTCCTGGGTGGAGCATCAGTAACTTAAGTGTAAATTTAAAAAAAAAAAAAGAAATAGCAATAATAGTGTGAAAATCTATAAGTAAATAATCAAAGTTAATGGGTTAAAGTCTAGACCCTGAAAAAATATTTATATAAACTTATTTATATAAACCCCCCATTAATATTTGGTTAAATGTAACTTAGCAACTTTGTGCAGCGATCCACTAGCTTCAGCCATAATCCTGGGTGATTTCTTGACCTCTTGTCTTGACAGAGTCGTGTATAATGAAATAAATTTGTTGCTAAAATGAGCTGGAACTTTGAGGTACGGTTCACACATTTCCAGCAGGTCGATTTCACCGCCTGCTTTGTCCATTAAAGCCCAATTCTGACGAGTGTTTGGGATCATCTCCCTGTAGGAACATCCAACTGTGTTCCAAGTTTCAACCATCGGCCCCACGATTCACAAAAAGGTCGGCAGCCAGATGGTTGAAACTTGACTCAACTTGGTGTTTCACACTGCTCCACCAGGAGCTACCAGATTGTGAATGGACTGACGTTTAAATCCCTTTCAGCTGTGGTTTTTACTCCCAACAATTCTCACACCGTCGAAGTGTCAGCTGCACGGACCTCGACCTGCTGCGCGCTTCGCTGACATCTCGACTCCTCTCACGCTCTTTCGTCCGCTCCCGCTCCCTCTCCCGCTCTCGCTCTCGTTCCCGCTCCTTGTCCCGTTCCCGCTCTCTCTCTCTCTCCTTCTCCTTCTCTCGGTCGCGCCGCTCCCTCTCGCGCTCGCGCTCCTTGTCCCTCTCCCTCCGCTCCTTCTCGAGCTCCAGTCGTTCCTTGTCTTTCTTCCCTTTTTCCTCTTCCAGTTTCTGCAGCAGCCCGACGTGAGAAAGAAAAAAAAGAGGAACATTTGTCAAAGGACATTAAAGATCAGAAAAATTATTGCACTGACACACACACACACACTAAAAAGAAACCACACACAATCACCACATGATGCTGAAGACAGCAGCTCAGACTGTCTGTGTTGGGGATGTTGACATCCTACCAGGACTGACATTCTTGGACAAGATGGCCGCTCCGACTCGAGTCAGGAAATCTTCCTAGCCTTGTAGCGGTCCAACGCTACGGCAGGTTTGACGGATTTAAATCTAGGGCTGCAACTAACGATTCTTCTAGTTATCGATCAATATATCAATTATTCTGATAACTAATCAGATAACAAAAATTGGTGCCTTCTGCAGATTTTTCATTTAAGTCGTTCATTACACAAATATTGGAAATACATTAAAGATGCACATAGCCCAATTCCTTCATCAAATAAGAAAATAAATCATTTCATTGCCTGAAATGCAACAACAGAAGCGTTCGCTCGATGATTTGTAGCAAACGACGCATCTACAGCAAAAATAATCCTTATAACACCAACACATGAAGACCTTTCTGACATCAATACAGTGAGGAGCTAATCTGGTTTTTGGAACTTGAGGAATTGTGGGCAGAAAATATTTACAGACAAAAAATGTGTTTTATCTTCAATGAAAAATATATATCTTCTTAGAAGCAATTAACCTTTCTAGTCCACTTAATATCAATAAACCACAGGGTTAATCTGTTAATTACTTTCTGAATTAACCAATTAATAATTGGAGAGAAAAATGTCCTTAATAGGAGATTTATTTATTTATTTTTTGCATAATTTGAACCAGGCGATGCTAAAACTGACACAATGTAGAGACAAAGATTTTTTTTTTTTTTTTATAAAATGTACATAGTTTTTGTACAGTTTTGACTCAATTACCGCTCGGACTACGTTGTTCTTACAGAAAATTGTCCTTTTTTAATCAACTTTTCCAATTAACGATTAACTGATTACTAAATTAGTCGACGATTGTTTCAATAATCGAGTCGTCGCAATTAATCGGTTTAATCGTTTCATCTCAGTTCAGGTTAAACTCCTGTGAAAACCATCACCTGTACTTTATTAACCCCAGGACTCCTGGGGAACCACGTTGAAATGTTGCCTCTGAGTATCAATGCAACATTTTTCCTCTGCCGATGTGATAAACTGCTTTGTGTTAGTCTATTACATAAAACCCCAATAAAAAGCAAGTTCTATGACGTCACAGAACGACATTAAAAAGCTCAAGCAGCATGAGCTGCTTGAGCTCATGCTGCTTTCACCAGGCGGAGTACGTAACAGGGCAGTGAGCAGAGGATATCTGCGTTTATGCTCTGATGTAATAAGAGGCTATTTCAATAACAACTCGGCTGTGAGCTAAAAACTTATTGGTCAAATTCATATCCGCCTACTATTTTCCCCCCAAATCAATGTGAAGTCATACAAATGGACAAACTGCTAGTTGTAAAAAAAAAAGAACAAAAATTAAAACATGATTGGCGTTGGTTTTATCAGACAAACAGCAAAAAGACAGAAGGACAAACACTAAGACTTAGGACAGTCTGTGTTGTGTTGTTGAGGAAGGTGATTTTATCCTCAATGGGCTTTTTGCCTACAAAGCTTTTAGAGTCAGAGAAGCTGCCAAGTCAGCGTTGAACCCATAGCATACTTAACATCGCTGCTACGTAATGGACTGCTCTGACATTACCTACGGGTGCCAAGTGGATTAAGATAAGTCACAGCTTTACATGGCAAACGGTCCAGTTTTAAATAAATTACATAATCAGTACCGATGTGTTTTCTTTCTGTCATGGTTATGTGAAATACAGGGAAGCATGTGTAAGAGATATCTGCCTCACTGCAGTGTAGAGGACTGAGGCTTATTTTAGGACTACTATTTTTTCCCCCCCAAGTTTACATAATCAGTAGAGGTGCAGTCTTCTGGGATTTAAAAAAAAAAGCCTGACCTGCCGATTACAATTTTGGCCAATACTGATTTTTTTTATTTTATTTGTCTGATAAGTTGGTAAATATGGCAACAAAGTTGCTAAGTTGGCAACAGCTGGGGTGACAATTGTTAACCAAACACGTGTAAACATGACCTGGTGGGCAGTGATTGATTATTTATTGATTGTTTACATTTGCAGAGGAGATAAAATCAGTTTCACATGTCTGTATCATCCAATCGCCAAAAATTAAGGAACTCAGGTTTAATTTAGCGATGCCCTACTAATAATAATACTTACATTTTGCACAAATGATCAAAAGTCTTTGCACAAAACAAGACGTAAACTCTTGCTTCTCGCTAGAATCAAAGAAAGTGACATTTTGTTCTGGAGCTACAGTTTTGCAGCCTGCAGGAGATGACCTACACACACTGCATATGCAAGGTTTCCCCCAGAAAACTTGCTAAGCCCAGTGGTTGGGGTGTCATTCGTCCAGCGGCCAGTCGTCGCGTTTTTGGGTAAAAAAATGTTTAAGTTGACAGGAAATTTGAAAAAATCACTTGATAATTATGTGTTATTGGAAGATTAATACCTGAACATCAACTATAAAGTCTAAAAACATGCAAACATTTTAAAAAGACTTAAATAAATAAGCAATGCTAAGCCTGGCGGGGGGCACAAGTAAAGCATGGTGGCCCGCCAGGCTTATAATACACTGGGAGAAATCCTGATATTGGAGGAAAAGCAGGTCAATCAAAAAGTCAGAATATTCAAAAAAGCTGTGAAACAGTTTGCTGTGACAGAAATGTCAAAATCATCTCCTTTAAATTCATTGTTTGACACAAGAAAGAAGTAGGGAAGCCATCGTACCTGAAGGTCGACTTCCTGTGCCTCTGAGGTCTCACCAATCCAGTTTTAAAAAATAGCAAGTCAGGCCGATAAAGAGTTCAAATTCAGATTTTATAAAAGCTTATGATAATTTTCTTAAAAAATTGCTTAAAATTTGGATCTGACAGGCCATATAAAGTAAACATGAACAGAGTATAAGAGAAAAGAAATGTGGTTGCTACATGTTATCGTCTATCAGTTAGATGTTTATGTTATAGATAGACCAACACAATGCTACTTAACACAAATGACCTTCATGATTTCATATTGTTAATGTATGAACTGATGCAAATGATACAGAAGATAAAAGCCAGGATGTCGGGACAGGACGGACATCCTGACCTGAACTCTATTTAAGGTCATATCAATGCATCCAACTGGGTCTGCTTTTAAATACCAGCTTTAATGTGCTATTCTGCAGGCCGCTCTTTTGAAAATCAATGTGAGTGTCTGAAACTGGTTTGACCTCCCTTTGGATGTGATTTCTTTTTTTTTTAAGCTACCATAAGCTTAACAAAAAATAAATATATATTATTTCTAGAGATGCAGCGATCACAGACTTTGTGGCCGATTTGGAGATTTTGCAAAGCTCTGACCTGCTGATTCGCAAAAAATGCTACAATCAACATTTTAATAGTAAAAATTAAAACTAATTCCCTAAAAAAAACACCTCTGACTATTGTTTTATAACCTGAATTGAATTGTAATGCATGTCATCGTCTTTGAATCTGTCTATCAGATTGAACTGAACAGACTGGATCTGCTTGTTGTGCAAAGTGCCTTTGAAATTACATTTATTGCAAATAAATATGAACTGAAAGACATGAGTTAATAGTAGGTTTGTTATTGATTCCTGAAGCGACTCAGCTCAATATTTTCAATTTCCAGCTGAAGAGTTAATGTACACATTTTCTTATTCATTTGTATGAAGTTTGCAATCTAAGCTCAATTTAAGAGAAATTTTAGATTAATTTTAGAGAGATAAAGAATACATTCTATTTAATTAGACTGACGTCATTTTTATTACACGAATATAATGAAGTAACCTGCTACAGTTACATGATCCACCCATCCACTACAGGATGGTGAAGCCATTGTAGTCTTCGGTTCATTTTAAAAATGCATCTCTCGACCAACGGAAAGTATTTTTTAAATATTTTCTCCTTTTTTAACTTTGATAGCATCTCGACGCATAGCGACAAAGAAAGAGTAAAAGAGAGAAAAAGAAATGCAACATGCCTTCTATGTCTTCAGACCACAGAGTGCTGTGGAGAGGCGCTCCCTGCTTTAACGATGCCGTTAGCTGCAGTTTAAAAGGCTGCAGTGGTTAGACTTCTTTGTACACAAACACAGATTCATGGATGTCGGGACGTGTAGAGGTTCACTGAGCTGCTCGCTAGTTTTAAACGTGACACGGTGCGACATGTTATCGAATTAAATAAAATTACTTCTCCAGCTTAAATAGAGCAATTTACCCCAACGTTAAGAAATGAGAGAGCTTACCCGCGTCCTAGCTGCGCAACCTTTTCCAAAGCTGACAGCGAGATTCATTTTCACCAAATGAACTCTACCATATTGGTGGGGTTTAATCAATAGATTAGGTTTATTTGGAATTTAAACACGGCGTCCATAAGCTAGCATAAGCCTAACAGATTGTTTATCGAGTGTGAATCCACTTCCTGTGGAGGAATTTCGAAGTACAAACATAAGTTTTCTTCTTAAGTACACAGCAACAGAGGCAGGTTGGTGCGTTACCTTGTGTGTGTCTCTGAATTTGCTGATCTCTCTGGATATGAGGTCTCTCTTGTCGTCCTCCAACTCCATGGCGTTGATGTCCTTAGAAAGAGGTAAAGACGGATTTGGAAACAGAACCAGGTATGGAAGATTTCATGACCAAAACAAAGAGTTCATGATCTGACTACCTCCTCTTTCTTCTCCTTGCGCTTTTTGTTGCGAGGCTGACCGTCAGAGTCTTGCGAGGGAGCGTTGAGCTCGCTCGAGTACTCTCGGATGAGGACGTCAATCGCCCCCTTCACAACCTGGTCCCGACGCACGGTTTCTTCATCGAGAACCTCCTCCTCGTCCTGCGTGTCGTTTTTTGACCCGTCTGTGGTTCCCTGGGTGTCAAAGCCAGAGAAAAACTTTTTAAAAATACTTTCGAAAAGGATCAAATCCAAGCAAGCGGTCGCTTCACCGTCTGTTACCCCATTGGCGCTCCTCTTCTTTGCCTTCCACTCGTCCAGCTGAGCCTTGGTTTTAGCGTCCACCTTGACCAGCAGCTTCTTGTCGCCTAAGAGCAGCTCATGCAGAAGCCTGAGAGCTCGGAGCGTGGATTCAGGCTCCTTATATTCACAGAATCCAAAGGCTTCCACACGTCAAGGGGTAGAAAGGATTAATTATTAATTATTATATATGAGAAAAAAAAAGTCAGTTGTTATTTTTGGACTGCATAAAACAACCAAAACTTGTTTTTCTTATTTTAAAAGCGTCAAAGAAAAGAGAGAATTTAACGACAATGACAGTATGAACACGAATATTAGTAAACTATTTTAACAGTAATAGGTCTCAGGACTGGGCAGCATAATATATGTTAACAAAGGAGAAATTAAAAGTAAGGTTATCTTTATATTACCTTGAAGTTTCCCAGAGGCACCTTGGACCCTTTTCCAGCTCAGAACGATACCGCATTTCTGTTTTGATGAAGAACAAAAAATGTGTTTTAATTCATTGATAAAACTTATTTATCAGCAACTTTTCCACCGGATGAACAATCCCAGCCAGCAGCCGTCATGGACATCAATGTCATAACATCTTGGACTTTGAAGATGTATTTGAGTTAAAAGGTACGAATTTATCCTTTTCTGGAACAATGTTAAAGAAAACAGACGTCAGTTTAATTCCGACAGATCAGCGGTGTGTGGAGAACTCACTGCTAGAAGCTGCCTGACCAACATGTCAGACGCTTTCTCAGAGATGTTCCCCACAAACACGGTGGTGGTGGGGCCCACGCCCTCGTCTGCGTCCTTGGCTCGGATGAGGACTGGGTCCTTCTTCGTGGTTACCGGCTTCTGTGCAATGGTGACTGTGGTCGGGACCAGCACCTGGACAGCCAGTGCACATTTTAGGTCATAAATATAAAGTAATATTAACATAAAAAGTATATATATGATTAGTGGGGTCTTTTTTTTACTCACTGTGGGTGCAGGCGCCATTACGCCCATGTGAACTGGGATCATGGGAGTCCCTGAAAACGAGGATGAAAATGAAGTTAAGCCTAGCTGCTAATTCACACAGGGTTTCCCACAGTGTATTATAAGCCTGGCGGGCCTTTACTTGGGTCCCCACCAGGCTAAGTATTGCTTTTTTTTTTTGTTATTTTTTAAATGTTTGAAATTTTTTAAGACTTTACAGTTGGTATTCAAGTATTAATCTTCCAATAACTTATAATTATCAAGTGAAATTTTCAAATTTTCTGTCAACTTTAAACATTTTTTAACTCAAAAACACAGCAGTCTGCTGAATGAATTACTGGCCCAACGCCCATCCACCGGGCTTAGCTAGTTTTCTGTGGGAAACATTGTCACATCAAAATAAGACACTACATTTTACAGTCTGGATGTTCATCGAAGTCTACAACACACAAAGTTGATCAGAAATCAAATTGTTGTGAGATGCTGAAGGTATGATATCAAATTCATACAATACCTGGTTAAAATAGTCTTGACTTTTGCAAGAGGCCTTAAATTTTTTTTTCACATTACAACCACAATCTTCAGTGTTTTTAATACTGGCCAAAAAGTCATAAAGTTCATTAATGCTTCAGTAGTATTCTGAATTATTATTAATGTGCCTTTAATTACTTATGAACTAATGTGAAACTACTTTACCGTGTTTACATTCTGATAAACTTTGATTCTGTGTTTCTATCCATTTCCCATGCATTTGTCTTGTTAATGTAAATAACACATCTGTCAGGTAATCAACTTAGTACCTGGAGGAACCGGAGGAGCAAAGCCCGCATACTGAGGAGGGGGGATGCCAGGAGGCAGCTGTGGGATGCCAATCGGAGGGCGGTTGATTGGAGGAGAGTAAGACATCCTGAAAAAACCTGGAGCCAAGAAGAAAAATGCTTTATTAGTGACAAAGAGGACACTGTTTACTGTTTGAACGAGTAGCTACATTAGCAGCCGTAATAACAGAGTAAAAACAATTCAACAGAGTGCTGTAGTAGCAACATATTTGGCAGGTTGTGAACGCGCTCATGTGAAATACTCCGCTACGTAAACTAGCTAAATTAGCTAAAAGCAGCTAACTCTGTAGCCCACTGCTAGTTCAGTTAGCAGCTGCGGCGCTCATGAACTGATTTACTCACCAGCAAAAAAAAGAAAGCGGCCTCCAGTTTTATGGCTTAACCGCACACAAAAGGCCCCCGAAACAACTACAGACAGGGGGACACACAGCTAAAGGCGAATATTATACTAGAGACCGGTGGGCTAAAGGAAACCCCTATGGTCGAGGGAAAACTGGGAAAGGAATCATGGGATAGCTGCACGTCAAAGGTTTTTTTGCCCTCCGCGCTGTCTTTCAGGTTGTATGCAAGCCTGTAAGGAAAATATGTAAAGGCTAAATTTGTTCGCCACAAACCTTAAAACAAAACATATACAATTCTCAAGTCTTTTATTTAAAATATAAAAATATACGTTTATTAATCTTTTTAATGAAATAATACAATGTAATGCATATAACAATGTTATTTCTAACACTTGCTTGTAATTTTAAGCATAATGCATTGAACTTCAGCAAAAAAAAGACTGTTAAATTAAATAGTAATTTCAAACTTTTTTTTTTCTTAAATTGTGGAATTATTCACAATTTATTCCTCAACAGTTAATTGACTGCAACCACATTCTAGCAAGCTAGTATACAGTTAGCATCCTAGCTTGTGGGAGGAGTGCTCATTCAGTTTGGGGTCCGGGCTAAAAGATGTTGAATACCAATGCTGTAGAATCTAAATACTGTATTTTACTGTAAAGTCCAATAGATTGTGGCATAATTTTATCGTACTACTGGTATTCTTCTTTGCTTTTGTTTTGTTTTTTTCACATTCTAAAAACTGGCCAGTGGCAAGAGAGTCTGGGATAATATGTTTTGCTCTGGAGAAGAGACTGTACAAGTACAAAAGAGAATGAGTCTTAGTGTAGCTTTTAAACCACGGTAGATTAATAAAAGTAATGGTTGGTGCTCTTTTTGTTTTCCACGACCTCAGTCAAATTTATCTTTCTAGTGAGAGAAGAAAAGTGCAACAATTACTGGACATTATAAAGACTTTAACTATATGACAAAAAAGAGGCATTTTAAAGCCGTAACTTTTCAAAATCTTGACTTATCATATTACTTCCTTCCTGTATCTGTTTGTGATTACTCCCATTTCCAAGGCCAGAGTCTAATCCAACATTTATGTTGAAGTTTTACATGTTTACCAGGGGTTAGTTACCATGCAAGGATAGCTGAACTATCACATATCCAAAAGTTTATTGATTGTTTGATTTAATGGTCCATTGATTCATGCTTGTTTGTCTTTGATTTTACAATTCTGCATCTTAGTGTAATAAAACCCATGAACTCTTGTTCATGCTCAAAGGTCCGGAAATAAATCTACATTAGCAATACACACTCAGTTAAGATGGAAGGAAAGTCCAGATTTGCGACCACAACTAAACAAACATTTTCATATCTGTAACTGCATTAAACGAGTAACAAAATACTAAAATGTAAAGCAATCTCAACTCCTGGCAAACAGTAACACAAGCACACACAAAAATCAATAAGCTCTCGAAACTGAGTGCATTCAAAGTTAAGTTTTAACAAACATTTGCAGGTTTGTTAAAAGTCTCTCTTCAGACTGCATGTTTGACTTCATCCCTTGACATGGCAACTGAGCCTCTTCTCTCGTCTTACACCCAAAAAGGCGTCTTCGGTTCTGAACCTGGGTTGGAAGAGTCTCGGTCAAAAGCTGTAATTGAAGTTAAGGTCATTATCGCAGCCAACATTTCAAGTTTTATCCTGACACAACCGACTGGGGGCGAAAAATACCATGGTGGGTTAGAAAAAAATACCTATTTTCAGACACTTGGGGGCGCCAAATATCTTACCTGGTTTTTAGTGTATGATTAAAATGGGTTTTCTCGCTGTCGCCTGTCTCATCTTGGTACCAGCCGGCATGTGGGGCAGGGGACGAACACTTTGTGCGGTTCTTCAATGCCACGCGGTTCTGTTTAAGTTCTGCAAGCTGCAAACTGCCAAAGAACAGGTCAACATGCTGAGTCATTCAAGGGAAATGTCAGGTTCAAGTTCAAGTAGGTCTGCACAAATCAGGGCCTGGGATGTCATTGGCTGTAGAAAAAAAGGAAACAGAATAACTTTACAGACACTAAGATTTGAATAAAAATAGATTTTGTTGTTGTTTGAATAATTTCCATAAAATCCTGTGCTCATTATGTGCTTTCCCAGATCTTAGATTTTGTTGCTGAACATGTACTGGGTTTTTCTTTTGGTGCCCCTGTGAAATTCCTGCTTAAGTGTCAACCAAACATTGCAACTATAAGAACATCTTGATTAACCCTCTGATTTAAAAGATCTTTTAAAAAAAATGTACTTCTTAGACTGAAGATTTAAAAAGGCGCAACTAAAAAAAATCAAGCACAATACCGTTATCACATTGCTTTGGCCTGAATGGTTCTAAATTTGGGTCCCAGGTTTATTTATTATGATCTTGTACCCCATGGTGTCTTGCAAAACCGTCAAGGTTTTACTTTTTTATTATTTAAAATATGTTAATAAATAAATAAATAAATAAATAAAATATATTCATTTTTTCTAAAATCTGAAAAATTATTTATGATTGTTTGCCGATTTATGAATGGATTGCCTTCTAAGCCCATCTATATTCAAAATGCATCATAAAGACTATGAACATTTAATGACCCTTGCATATAAATATCAATTCCAACTCTAAATGCATCAAAAACAAGCTTACTTTATTGTTTTTGTAAGTGTTTCCTCCTCTTCGTACTCTCAGTACAGCTTTCTATGTGCAAACTCAAAACACTAGGGTACGAGTTTGAATTGAAAACGTCATTAAAATAAATACAATTAAACACATTTTAAATTCAAATCTTGTTCCCCATATATAGCCTATTGCACTGTACTGCAGTGCAAAAATGTGAAAAATGCAGTGCTCAAATCACATTTTACAGATTGACAATGCAGCTGGTTAGGCTTGTTTTAGTCTGCCAAGTTTGATTCATGCCTGCTAAATTTATATGGCGTGTTAGAAATAATAATAATAAGAAAGCTTCTTTTTAACTTTTTCAATTAATCTAACATAAAAACGCATTTAAATTTATTTTGTATTTTTACAGTGCGTAAATTGGTCTTGTAACTCAGGGTGTGACCCGGATGTCAGAAATACGCAGATGCTCGCGTGTTTTTACTGATATTTCATAATGTTTTGGATCCGAATTTTCGGCCACGTGCACACCAATGGGCCAGGCCCATTGAGTAGTACGGTCCCGTAAGGCGACCCAGCAGTCTGGAAATTTCCACAGGGGTAGATCAGAGCTCCATGACCCATCTAAAAAAAAAAAAAAAGAAAAAAAAAAGATCCTGGCCTACAGTTTGCATTAAAAGAAAAGACACGCCCCCACAAAAAAACGATCCCACCGATTCCGACGACTACCATTGGCCAGCCCGAATGCGTGTCATTCAACGTGACGTCAGAGAATATAAATAAAACCAGACGAGCCCCCTTTCGATAAACTCGAGTTGCAATATATGAATAGCTGCCAGCACAGACAACATGTAGGTATGTAAACTTGCGGTTGTTTGTGTGACTAAATTAGGGCGTGTTGGCTCCGCTGCGCCCACTTCTGCGCCTCTTGCGCTTCACCTCATGAATATTAAGCAGGCTTTCAGACGCAATAAAACCCGACCCCCTCCTGTACGAACAGCATCCACCAGCGTAACGTTTCGCCGGGCTTTCATCAGAGATCTTTGCTCTGTGACTGAAGACACTGAGGATTTTTGTTTTCATTTTTATTTATTTATTTTATTTTATTTTTTTTGGGGGGAGAGGATAATCAAAAAAGAAAATGGCACTAAGAGGATCGCTTTCCCGTCTTCTCCGAACTCAACTCAGACATACCTGCCAGCAAAGCAGAGCTCAGTCTGTGGCAATACTGGGAGCCCCGTTCTCAAAAGGACAGGTAGAAGAATCTCACTTTTATTATTACTATTAGTCCTCTTTCATTCATTTATTTAATTTTTTGCCCCCTGTTCTACTTTGCTTACAGAAAAGAGGAGGAGTGGAGCACGGCCCCAAAGTTATCAGAGATGCGGGTCTCATCGAGAGGCTGTCCAGCTTAGGTAGGTGAAAAGCGGGGAAGGTCAGAATGGAACAGCCGGTTCCGCAGAGTTATACAACATGGGATGTCTGACACACAGGCGGCCCAGCGAGGGTTTTAACTTTTACATCCGGTTTTCTCCGAACTTGTTACATCACCGCAAGACGGGATAAATATATACATACCCGCCGCGTAGAAGTGAAGTGCAGTTTTTCGTTTTGGTTTGCTCTGATTTGTTCATTTTAACTCTTCCGCCATCGCGGACGTTTTTAGAGGAGGGACACGTTGTGAGGTTTTTCCTCAATTTGACATCCACGTGGGGGTGTTAGCCCCTCACTGTTCCAAATGCTCGGAAGGTCACTCATTTCTAAGCGTTTTTTTTTTCTTTTTTCTTTTTTTTGTCACTACTGTTTTCAGACTATACGAGCATTTCCCGTTTATCCGCACTTAAGTGGCGCTGCGCCCTGGCGGACTGTGGTTACAGGAGCTGCAGGCCGCCAGCGGGTGGAGAAATCAGACACCACCTCAGTCAGAAAAAAAAAAAAAACAATGCAACTGCTTTTGTAACTGTCTACGCAATTAGGATGTGCGTCACGATTAGCATAGGACCAATGACCGCTACACGCTGTGATAAAGTTGTAGTCATCCGTGATTCACATAATTGCGCGAATGTTGAATATTTCAGTGCCTTGCCAAAAGACTCCCACCATTTTGAGCATATAAAAACAGAACTAATAGGGATTTTGTGCGTTAGATCAAGCAAAGTGGTTCATAGCTTTTGCTCTCTTTATGAAGGGAAAAAAAAACATTTTTTTTACAGTTAAAAAAAAGTGTGCTGTTTGTATTCAACCTCTCCTCTCACCCTGAAACCGTTAAATAAAACCCAGTTGAGCTAATTTGCAGTCAAATGAGTAAACTGAGGTCACCTGTGGGTCATCTTAAGCACTGATGGTTGGGATGACCAGGGCCGGTTCAAACCTTTTTGGGGCCCTAAGCAGATTTTATTTCGGGGCCCTCCATACCAACATGGCAAAACCAGATATTTCATCGTTCCTGTAAGCAACACTATGCCTGTGACATACCAACTTTTATTAGCGTCAGTTGTAATTAGCTTGCAGAATGTCTTTGTTACTACAGCTGATGATTTTAACCTTAAAGGAATAGTAAACAAGCAAACATGCTCTAATTAATTAGCATTTTTTAAAATGGCGATCGGTATTTAAGTGTTGCGTGTTGTTTAACTATTTGAAAGTGACATCTGCAGACAAACAAGTTAGCAACTTTAATATCTGTTGCTTTTAAAATGTGGAACAGGTGTGTAAAATGTGCCAAATGTACAATCTACCTCGACAAAAATCAAAGTTATTCTGTTTTATTTGGTCTCATAAGTACGAAATATTTAATAAACAGCAGGTATTTAGCATCTGATACAGAACAATGTTCCTTATCATGCATTTTAAACCTAATGATTATGTCAGTCAATACAAATCGCACTTGGTTAGATTATTAAACTGTAATAGTTAGAGAATACAAATGTGGTTTATGGGTGGAGGGGATCTTCTCTGCTGGGTCCTCCAGTGAAATTATAACACTTTTTTTAAGTATTGAAATAAATGTGAAATGTGTTTCTGAAATTGTTTACTATTAAGGCAAAAATGGTACTGAAGTAGTAAAAAAGTCTTTAAGTTTACTCTTCATGAGCCTGTCTTAGAAAAATAGTCAGAGGCTTCTTCAAATTCGCTGTAACACTGACAGCTACAGGAGATATCTCCTGCCCAGAGCCATCACTAGCTACAGGAACTCTTTGAGGAATTTTGAATTAACATGAATTACGGCAACATTTTAATTTCTCTTTGGGAGCAGTCGAGTATATTTGAATTGAACCTGAATAGTTCAATTCAGGTTCAATTGAATTGAACTATTCAATTGAACCTGTTGTCACTTCCTTGACGACATGAAGCTGTCGTCAAGCGATGTGACGCTTATTGAAAATGGCCCTCGCTAAACTACCTAAAGATGGAGGTGGAAATTCTCTATTCAACACCGGAACGACCTCAACTACTTTTTACTAAAAGTTGATATATTTATGTGCAATACAACCTAACCCCCCCCCCCCCCCAAAAAAAAAAAAAAAAAAAAAAAAA